>NC_058131.1:90790274-90930492 GCF_016433145.1 Gracilinanus agilis
GAAGAAAGGGCAAACAAGAGAGGAGAGGGGAAGGGAGGGAGAGGAAAAGAGGGAAGAGAAGAGGGGAGAGGAGAAGAGGAAAGAGGAGAAGAGGGGAGGGGAGAGGAAAGACACAGTTTCATCTTCTGTAAATTGAGTGGGTTGGACCACATGATCTCTAAGGTCCTTTCCAGCTCTCACAGTTCTATGATTCACAGGATTTATCTTTATAAAGCAGTAAATGAGTAAACCCAGGCCAATCATCTCAGAACAAAAAGTCTTGTGCCCTAAAGTTCTGAGCATTTTATTTTGTTATTAAGAAGCAACAATTTGTTTTACCAAGTCTAATAAATACCCTTGAATGACCCTTCCCAGCATTTCCTATGCCACTACCTTGGGCTAAAATGTTAGAAAACACAAAGAGAACGAAAAGTTTGAAAAATTCCAAGAAACTGAACTCCTTCAGCTAATGAGAACACTGAAAAATAGCAGGGGTGACTGAGATGTCAATAAAAAAACTGCCTTGGGGAGGGCTGAGTTTTTTTTTGTCAAATGAAGGCTGCAATTAGGCGAAGCTGAATCACAGGCTAATGGAATTCAAATGTGAGATGGGACCTTTAGGCTCCAGCACCCTGCCTTTGGTCAGGTGAAGACGTAAAACATGCCAGACAGATGACTGCTGACCCTATTTTTAAATTCCTCTGGGAAAGAGACTTCACAAATGATCCACTAGAATTAAAAAAAAAAAAATTCTCACTTAAGTGTAACCACATTCTTTCATTATAATTTAAGCTTTTTTTACTCTTATTTTGTCCTCTATTAGTAGATAAATGATTTTATTAAAATTATCATTAAGGGGAACATCTAGGTGGCTCTGTGAATTGAAAGTCATATCTAGAGATGGTCCTGGATTCAAATCTAGCCTCAGATACTTCCTAGCTGTGTGACCCCAGGCAAGTCACTTAACTCCCATTGCTTAGCCTTTACTACTCTTCTGCCTTGGAATCAACAAACAATATTGATTCTAAGACTGAAGATAAGGGTTCGAAAAAATATATCATTAAGGCATTCTCTCCCCATCTCAGTCCCTCAGAGGCTTTTTTTTTTTTTATGTGAAGTAAGTCCAAGTCTTTTAATGGTTAACTTTTGTTCAGGAGAACTTATATTTTGAATGCTATCTAATGTAAAATGCAATAAATATCTTATTAAGTTCTTAGTGCACATTGGTAGGGGGTACAGTGATTGAAGAGGATAGAGTGCCAGGCTTGAAGTCAGAAGACTCATTTTCCTGAATTAAAATCTGGCCTCAGACAGATTTTATGTTACCCTGGGCAAGTCACTTAACCCCATTTACCCCAGTTTCCCTATCTGTAAGATGAGCTGGAGAAGGAAATGGCAAATCATTCCAGTATCTTTGCCAAGAAAACCCTAAATGGAGTCATAAGGGTCAGACATGACGGAACTATAACTGTTTTTATGCTTAGGAGAGAAATTTATGAGTAAACGAGATGGAAAGCATTGTGAGATATAAACTGGATAATTTTGATTAAATTAAATTTAAAAGCTTCTGTACAAATAAAACTAATGTAATCAAGATTAGAATAAAAGCAGAAAATTGGGATGAAATTTTATAGACAATTTCTCAGAAGTCTCAAACCTAAAATACATAGAGAACATTAACAAAATTTTAAGAATAAGAACCATCCCCCAATAGATAAATGGGCAAAATATATGAACAGTTTTTGGATGAAGAAATCAAAGTCATATGTAGTATATGAAAAAAATGCCTAAATCACTATTAATGGGAGAAATGCAAATTAAAACAATTCTGAGATATCTCATACCTATCAGACTGGTGGAAATGATGAAAAAAGAAAAATGGCAAATGTTAGAAAGGATGTTGAAAAATAGGGTCACTAATACACTGCTGGTAGAACTGCAAATTGATCCAACCATTTTGGAGAGCAATTTGGAATTATGCTCAGAGAGTTAGGAAACTAGGTGTACCCCTAGATTGAGCAAAAACATTGCTAGATCTGTTTCCTCAGGAGATCAGGGACAAAGGAAAAGATCCCATATGCTCCAAGATATTTACAGCAGCTCTCTTTGTGGTGGCAAAGAACTGGACTTTAAGAAGATGTTCATCAACTGAGGAATGGCTGGACAAACTGTTGAATATGATTATAATGGAATATGAGCTGTAAGAAACACGAGGTTGATTTAAAAAAAAAACTTGGAAGACCTACATGAAATAATGAAGAGTGAAAAGAGTAGAACCAAGAGAATTTTATATACAGCTACAGAATATTTGAAGAGTAATTTGTGAATGCCTACCTTCAGAGAATGAACTGATAAATGGAAATATGAAAGACATAATCTATATATCTATATATTTTTGTCAGGCGATACTTTCTATGGTTCAAGGAGGGAATGGAGATTCTGAGATACTTGGGAATAAATTATATTAAATAAATTAATTAAAACAACAAGTGTGCATAGAGACCTTGGAGAGAAAGAAACATTTGCCCTTTGGTACTTGCCCTTGATGAGTTGACAGTCTAGTGGGGAATGAGACACCAGTACAAACAGTTCTAATATAAAGTACTATGTGAGATCTGAGACACTCGGGATCTGGGAGAAGTCCTGAGACACCAGAAGGATCAGAGGAAGCAAAATGAAGAGCTGGGCTTTAGAGAATGGGTAAAGAGGTAAAGAGAGAATGAAGCATCAGCACGCAGGAGCTCAATGATGAACTCTATGCAAATAAATCCCATCTCTATATGTCCACAACTTCTCTGTCCCTGTCTCTTTCCAGAGTTTCAATAGACACCAACCTCCTATTGAACACTTTGAATTGGAAGGCTTGAAAGCATCTCAAACTCAACTTATCCACAACAAAACTCATTATCTTTCCCACGAAACTCTCCCAACTTCCCTGTCACTGTTGGGGGTACCATCATTCTTCCAATCACTAAAGTTCACAACCTTCTTGTCATCCTTGTCCCATGAACACTCAATGTGTCCTGTTCCATCTGGCTCTGATCTCAGGAGTCAGGGAGGACAGGCACCAAAGGACATGAGGGTTAGGATAAGCTCCTACTCTTAGCCCAAGAATCAGCCAGTGAAAGAGGAGTCCTTCCTCTTGGGATAAGGGGTTCATGCTCCCAGATTTTGCTCTTTATAATCCCTATGGCAAATCTTAGGAGATAAACAGGGCCACTGGGAGGTTGGACTTAGTCTTGGTCAAGGGTTTACAGACCTACAGCATCCTGGCAATGTCAGAGTTTGGGCATGTTTAGGTGAATTCCTATGGTGTGCTCAAGAGGTGGCTCTGGGACTAGAATTGTGATATGGAGGTGGGAGTGGGTAAGACAAATGGATTTACTTAACCATATTTACTACTAGGCTCAGATCAGGAAAGGGAGATCAGAAGCCAGAGATCTGACCAGACTAAGAATTTATATATGGTCCAAAAGGATGTCAGGGCAGCCGTTCTTTTCCAAGAACCATCAGACAGGGTTTGTCATGGCTGGGACAGGCCCACTGAGATGGGAGGTGATTCTTGACCAAAGGGGGTACTGATTGATGTGGGAGAATAAAGAGGCACTTAATTAGGCAACCCTAAGATGTTGGAGGAAGGATCCCAACAGCTGCAGGGCTGGACCCTTTTGGCTCCTGAGGTAAGTGGCCCAAAGTCATGACAGCACCCAGATTGCTCTGGAGTCAGGTGGGAGAGCCTGGAGTGAGAACAAAGATTGGTATTCTTCAAAGAACAGAAGTTGGGGTGTCCTGGTGGAAGATCAGAAGGTTCAAATTTTTCCAGACCCTGTAGCAGAAGAGAGGACTGGGGCTTAAGGATGCATCTAGTGTCACCCCCCCCCCTTTGTTTCCTATAAAAATTACTTTTTTTTTTAGCATTTATTTTTTTCTCCTTTGTTTCCCTTGGAGTATTTCTTATTGGTCCTACAGTGCAGGGCTGAAGAGCCAGACTTATCTGTAAACTTTCCCTCTGCCATGTGTAACAGTGTCTTACTTTTGTGTGGACCGTGGGTCCACAAGATGAGGTGACAACCAAAAAAGAGATTTAATGCTGCGTGAAGAGACTTAGTGTCCAAGACTAGGGAGAGGATTATTCTCTCTGTATCCTCCCTTGGTTGGCCCACATTTGGAGTCACATGTTTTCCACTTACCACGTTTTAAGGAAAGAAAATTGATAAGTCAGAAAGTATCTAGAAAAAGTCAATTGGGATTGTGAAGGGTCATGCAAAGTTCATTTAAAGGAACTGGGGATGTTTATTCTGGAGAAGAGAAGTCTTTGGAGATGGTGGGAGGGAAAGCTGTCTTTATTTGAAGGGCTGTCATGTGAAAGAGGGATTAGATTCATTCCTAGTGGCCCCAGAGAGCAGACTAAGAGCAGGGGGAGGAATTTGCAGATAGGCAGATTTAAGCCTGATGTACGGAAAAAGGCTGCAGGGCCATCTGTGCTGGCTGTTGGACAGAGGAATCTTGTCCGGGCATGGGCTGGACTAGACTGGCTCCAAGGTCGCTCCCAGCTCTTCGTTTCAATGATCTTCCCAATGTACTCTATCTGTCTCTTCCCCATCCCCCCCACCCCCTGGCCCCAAATCTTGTTCATGTCATTAGTTATCTTCAATAAAGAACAGCTCCACACAGTGAGAAAGTAAATTTCTTCTGAAGCCAGGTAGCATTCTCCCAATTTCCAAATTAATGAAATCATGCAATCATAAGATTGGAACAGTCTTGGAGACAATCTGGGTCAACCCATGAATCCCACTATGTTCTAAGGCTGCCCATTCATCCTGCTTTGGTTGGGATCACAATTTATTCCTAACTTATCAAGCTAATATTTTCTCCTCATAACACCCACCCATTGATCCTAATTTTACTCTCTGAAGCTAACCAGAACAAATCTAATCCCCTTGCTGAGGGACAGACCTCCAACTAAAGATGGAAATAAACCCTTTCTTGAGTCTTCACTTCCTTCAACCAATCCTCATCAAAACCCATCGTTGTTGACCTTCTTTGGCCATTATCTTTTGTGTCTTTCAAAGTTATACTACCTAAAATGGAATGATACTACTGCAAATGAAGTCAGACTAGGGCAGAGTTCAGAGGGACCGTCATCTCTGAATTTTTGGAAGCGAGACCTCTCCTGATGCAGTTCAAGATCACGTTGACCTCGTTAGTTGTTATATCCCATTGTTGCCTCATTCTAAGTGTGCAGTCCACTGAAAATGTCAGATCTTTCCAGATGACGTGCTGTCTAGCCATGCTTTCCTCATCTTATGCTTGCGACATCAAATTAATTAAAAAAAATTTATCGCAAGTGTAAGACTTTGTTCCTATTAAACTTCCAAATAATTGAGTTTTATTATAGATAGGCTAATGGGAATATTCCCCACTGCCCCACCACCAACTGCTGCTGTCAGAGGGGGCAGCTACAAAAGGTTTATATATGAAACAAAATGGTACAATGGTATAATGGCATAAAATTCTCAGCCCACCTATGAATCGGAAGTATCTTTGTGTGAGTATGTATGCCATTTCAGTGGTGATGTTAATCTTAGATGGGAAGGTATATTACCACATGGCTAGAATCTTCTGGCATTTAATTAGCTTACTAATTATGAGGAGAGTCACTTTACATTCAGATCTTGACCTGGATCATGGCCAATAAGAAATATGTTCATTTCCTCATAATAATATTTTTTTTAAAATGGAAAACATGTCAATACACCTCCTCGAGATATTCTGTAGTATACTCAGACTTAATATTTTGGCTATGGTAAATTTTTAGGAGAGAAAACTCATTTCTGATACTGTTACATTTTAACAGTCATGAAATATTTAAAATATCCAAGTCCTATTATGGCCCATGTCTTTAAACATTTCTTGTATTTAAAAGCTTTCTCTTAGGACTATATACAAGGTTCTATACAGAGTGGCAGAAAAATCAGTAAGTGACACCTTTTTCTCCTTTTAAGCTGTTTAGACTAAATTTAGTCTCAATTGATTGCTACCACACCCCCTAGGCTCTTACCCCCAAATGGTTGCAAATTGAATGAGTAATTCTAAATTCATGCCAAGGACATAAACTTCAACCCCAGAACAAAAATAAAGTGCTCTGTGTGAAATCCAATACTATTTAAGTAGGAGAGCTAAGATTTAATAAGCTTAATAACACACATAAAAAGTCCACAAATACAGAGGGAAACTTAATCAATCTGGACCACTTCCCTTCTGTTTCATTATTTTGTACACGGAATTCTATGGCTTTGGCCACATTTGCAAGTGTTTAGATCCAGAGCAAACCAGTAAAAGTTGGCATCGTTTAATCTCTAATTTCTATCACCAGCTTGTACAAGGCACAGAGAAGTTCCTTACTCCCCTACACACTTCAAAGAGTTTGTTTTATTACTCAAATGGCCAAACTGACAGACCATAAGTCAAGGAGAAAGGTAAGAAAGGCTATGTTGGAAGGGGGAATTTTAAGACACACCCTTCATGCAAGGCTGCTTTAGCTGCCCATGGCATTTGGGCTTTGGAGGGTTTGTTTCCTACAGAATGAGAATTTTAGTCCTAATTGCCAGCTTCTCTCAGAGGGAGGAGAGCTTGGGGCTTTTTGATTTTGTTTTATCTGGTTCTCCTTCTGGGCTAAATTTTAGGATGATTACGCTTCCCTTCATCTCCTGCAAGTTCCTAGAATCCCTATATATTTTAACCCCCAGAAGGGAAAACAATAAATTTAAATATGAGACAAGAAGTATAACTGGTCTTTCTCAACATCCTATAGCCAAGGAACATTATTCTTTCCATCCAGCACTGTGTGTGTGTGTGCGTGTGTGTGTGTGTGTATACACATAGCATGTCTGTATGAGTATACATGACCTATGCCCACAATGCATGCATGTGTGCCCTGTAAATATTCATACACGTGTTTAGACTTACACATGTTCTCTTCCATAGGAGTTCTCTTTGAAGAGATCCCCTCTACTAATTAGAACTTACTCTACAATTTCCAGAACTTAAGAGGATTGCCTGGAACACCAAGATTATGTCACTTGCTCAGGGTCAGATCTTCTTGACTCTGAGACAGACTCTCTATTTTGCTTTGCTGTCTCTCCTGTGTTTTTATGTGTATGTGTACATGGTATGTGTATATGCATACAGACAAACATTATTTATAAGTACAATAGGAGACTGAGGATCTGGGTTTGAATCTAGCTAAGCCACTTACTCCTTGGGGAACCCTGAGCAAGTTGGTGTGCCAAGTATTGGAGATACAAAGTGATTTAGGTCACTTAACCTCTCTGAGACCCGCTTCCTCCTCTGTAAAATGAAGGAGCTGACCTAGATGACCTCAGAGGGTTCCTTTAGCTCTAAATCAGAACAAAGGGAAAACATATGATTTATGATTTTTTTTATTTGGGTATATGATTTGGGATTTTGGTTTTCTAAGATTACTCTCTTACAAAAATGAATAATGTGGAAATATGGTTTGAGTGATAAAACATGGATAACCCAGTTGAATGGTTTGTCAACACCAGGAGGAGGGAGGAAAGAAGGGAGGCAGATGATATGAATCATGTAACTTTGGAAAACTTTGGTAGAAATTTGTTATTGGAATAAAATAAAGATAAAAATTTTAAAAATAAATCACTATTACAAATTACAAAGGGACAAACAAGTTAGTCTATACATTAGCTTTGAATTCTGGGCATTCGTTGGTGCTGGATTTGGATTTTTTGTGTGTGTATGTTTTGTTTTTTAGGTAGGAATATAGACGAGGCTAATTAGATTCTGTATTTTAGATTATCCTGCCATCAAGGATATCGCTCAGATTGGAATGGTGTGTCAGTATATATCATACACAATTTCATTAGCAAAAACTGGCTATAGAGAGGGCAGGATCTAAGCAGGGGAAGTGAGGTGAGATGGAAGTTTAATTTAGTGATGAAATATAAGTTTTGTTGTTTAATGGCTACCAGATCCCACTGATGTGGTTGACTTACTTAGCATAACTTGCAGCTATTAAGTGCTTCTATTCAATTATCTGGTAATTAGGCTTAATACTTCAATTATTTCAACAACTAGGGAACCGCTAATTTTGTTGCCTGTTTGGATGAAATAAAGAGTGTGTGCCATGGCTCAAGAGTCGTTCATTATTTTAAAGATAAAAATGTCTCTTTTTTTTTTTTGACCTCCAATGCAAAATGATCATTGCCAACAGACATTTTCATCTTTTGTTTATTGAAGTGTCTTTGTACTTACAATCCCTCCAATACCCACTTGGAGCCCTGAAGTATTCTTTGTATTCTTACATGATGAACAGCTCCATTATATACCATCCTACTCAATATGCTTCAGCCCTCTTCAGGGCATCCATATATCATTCCTGATCTTGGCCAATAAAAAACCTATATAATGCGTTTGCCTATGGGAACCTAAGCTTGGCATTCATTCATTCGACATTTGTTGAGTGATTACCACATGCCATGCTCAGAGGATGAAACAAAGAGTAATACACAGCCTTACCCTCAAGTCTTAAAGAGTCCAGTAGGGGTAGCGAGACAATAGAATTTAAAAAGTGCATGGGGACTTCGAGAAGGCTTCGGTTTCCCCTTAAATTTGCTTAGACTTGAGAACTGGTGTTCAAAAACCTAAGTCACCTCCCGGGGAGTATTCCTTCTTCTATAAAGGATAATGTGATCCCTCTTCCAGGCCAGCCCCCTATCCAGCACCCAGAACGCCTTCACAAATAGCATTCTGGGGCCAAGACAACAAATTGCCAAAGACGAACATCTGCCTTTTTTTTTTTTCTCCATAGGAAGACTAAAGGCTTGCTTATTCTCTTCCAAGAACCAAGGCCTCTGGGATTTTTAAACTAAATTTGCAGTTTTCCAGACAGACAGCATACTCTCCCTTCTCCTCCCCCTCCAAAAAAAAAAGTGCCAAAAGAAACAACAAACACAAACTCACAGGATGTAAACCAAGCTGCAATTAAGTAATTAACCATGTCAATAATAACAGCCAACGCCAGGATTCCACTCTCCATTCTTTGGCTCTCTGATCATAATCTAGCATTTTATTGGGGTGGGGAGGGGTCTTTCATCTGGAAGGATATGCGAGATGGGAGAGGGGGGAGAAGATGTACTTTCATCTTAGAGAGGAAGAGCAGACGCGTCGAGAGGGGCCAACGATCAGAACCAATACAACTCACAGTCCTCCCCAGGAGCTAGCTGGGGAGGGATTATACAAAACAGACACTCCAACCCACAAAGGGGATGAAGGCTGAAAATGGGACAAAATTGCAAAGTAGGAAACCCTTTTCTTCGCCTATCCAACATGCTAGAACTGATTTATTTCCCCCTCACCGTGGTAGAGTACTATGATTTACATGGATGTGATTTCCCCTGACTCTTACGACAACCCAGTGAGGTGGGTATTATCATCCTAACAGGACAAGGGCATCATCTAAGGTTCAGAAAGTTAAGTGATTTAGCCAGATTTACACAGTAAATAGCATGCTTTATCATGAATCCCCTGAAATTTTGATCGATCACTCGGTAGATCAGAGGATCTAAATCTTTCAAAGTTGTTTGTTTTCATAACACTACAGTTATTGTAGAAATTGTTCTCTTGGTTCTGCTCACTTTACTCTGATTCAATTAATAATAAATCTTCCCAGGTTTTCCTGAAACCATCCTCTTCATTTTTTTTTTAATTTAAACCCTCACCTTCTGGCTTAGAATCAATACTGTATGTTGGTTCCAAGGCAGAAAAGGGGTCAGGGCTAGGCAATGGGGGTTAAGTGGCTTGCCCAGGGATACCCCACTAGGAAGGGTCTGAGGCCAGATTTGAACCAGGACCTCGAGTCTCTGGGCCTGGCTCTCAGTCCACTGACCCACCCAGCTGCCCCCCCTCTTTCATTATTTGTTACAGCATGATGGTATTCCACCACATTCATATATTATAACTTGTTCTACCACTCCCCACTAGATGGGCATCCTCCTCTCAGTTTCCTATCCATCGCCAGCACAAAATTAGCTGCTCTAAGTAGTCCAGCAGTTCTTCCCACTACACTAGCTGCTTCTCCCTCTCTTTTGGGGTGCCCAGTACCCTCTAGATTTCATGCTAGCAATATTTGCTCTCAGAAAAGTGTCTGAAACTCTTTACAGGGCAGTGCCAAAGGCTGAAGATTATTCTGTGCTGGGAGGAAAGTTGCATTTTCTCTCAGATGAAAGCCATGAGCTAAAGAGCTAAAAAAAACCTTCTTGTTAAGTGTATTGTTGTGGGGATTCATGTTCAGAATCAGGTTGGTCTAGATGCTCTCTCGTGTCTTCTAACCCAGACACTGTGACACCCATGCTATTTCAGGCATGGGAGAGACTGGGGTAATAAGCTGCCTTGCCCTGGCTTCAATCACACCTAAACAATCACTTCCCACCATCTCCATGTCACCTTCCTTTGCTACAGCCTCCACTTCTAATCTAGAAATCCCACTTTTAGGATCCTCGGCTTCTGAAAGGTGAGCACTGACCTTACTTCGTTTTCCTTGACCCACACCGACAAGCTCAGAGCTCAACACAGTGCCTAGCACATAGTAAGCTTTTAAGGAAAGCATTTTCATGTATTCATTCATTATTTCATTCATGTACTTTTACATTTTCATTCATTCATTCACCTACTCCGACCATGGGTAAGTCTGGCTCAGAACGCTATCCATATCAGAGATTTTCCATCCACTGGAGGGCATTTATTTCAGAAATATTTGCTACTTAGAAATAAATGGGATTGTCCTCATAGCTCTCACAAAGTGGTCACTCCATTAAGATAGGGCTCGACATTCTAGATTATCTGGGAGCACATGTGGGACAAAATAACTTCATTCCCCAAGCCAGTTTGGGACCAGAGAATAGAGGACCCCCCTCTAAAGGAGAGAAACTGAGCTACTTTAGGTAGGAGGGTAATCTCGACCTTACTTTAGGTCTTTGAAGCTGGGCTCTGGCTTTCCTAGCCCACAAACTGGTCTCCAGAAAACACATCCATTTCTCTGTGCTGTCCAAGACAGAGGGGCCATTACCCAAGATAAGGGCCTCTACTGGACAGACAACTTTCCCTAGTAGTACTCTCAGGGCAAAGCTTACTAAAGCTGCTGTTTTAGAAATGTGCTCAGCCATGTAGTGGAATGCAAATTCTTCTCTAGTCTTTTCAAATTTTCCATCACCCTGGTTTTCATATTGCTGTGAATGAAATTCTGATGCCTTAAAATCATCGAGGAGAAAAACTGGGGGAAAAGTGACTGGGTTGGATTAATTATATGGTATTGCATCTTGCTTGTCTGAAAGAAACACAAATTACATTTCTTATGTTGCTCTTCTCCAGGCTTATAAATGTTATAATTAGTGTTAAATGAATGTTCTTTCTTAATAATCAACACAAACTGGAAAAGGAGTTGAACCTTGAATGTTCGCCTTCTAGGAAACAGGCATTTTTCTTAAAAATGAATAAAACTTAATCAAGCAAGAAATGAGTTGAAACTACTCTTACCACCAGAAATAGTCCAAATGCCCCATTTGATTAATGTTCTAAAATATATTTCCTCCATTGTTTTACAAAATACTATAGTTTCCTATCTGTGTGATATGTCTTTTTAATAAAAATTTGCTTTCCTCCTATCTACCTTTCCACAGCTTTGCATTAAAAAAGATTGGACCTTCCCAGATCATTGCAACAGCAACAAAAATAAGATTTATTTTTATATCATCACCCACATAATCACGGAATCTCTGAGGCTATCTAGCTTAGCCCTGTCCTGAAGGCGAGTATCTTCTACATTTCTAACAAGTGGTCTTGAGTCTTTGCTTTAAAATGTTTACTGAGGGAGAACCCACTGACTCCCCCAAGGCAGTCTCTTCTTCTTTTGGATTAGCTCTGATTAGGAAGTTTTTCCTGAGCATGAAATCAAATTTGCTTCTACCTAACTCCCATTCACTTTTCCTAGTTCTGTGCTGTAAAGCCAAGTAGAGCAAGTCTAATCTCTTTTCCATAGCACATCCCATTTAATATTTGAAAAACGTTCATGTCTCCTCACTTAAGTCTTCCCTTCTTTGAGTGAAACATCCCCACATTGCACGGTGTCGAGGCTCTTCATTATCTTGGTTGCCCTCATTCTCAGGATGCTCTCTAGTTACTAATGTTCCTCCTAAAATATGGTGCCCAGAATTGAATTCTGTATTCCAGATGCATTCTGAAGAGGGTAGGGTACATTGAAAGGGTCATTTCCCTATTCCCAATCTCTTCATGTTGGACTACCATATTACACTATCGCCAGTTACCATCCAGAAGACCATATGACATAGTGCATGAGACTGCTAGATACAGAGTCATGAGTCAGGAAGACTTGAGTTCAAAGCATCTGAGAGTTGCTAGTTGTGTGACCTTGGGTGAATGATTTCATTTCTCTCAGTTTCCTCACTTGTAAACAAGGTGTGATAATATCTATAGTATACCTCCTCCATAAAGTTTGTGTAAAAGATCAGATGACATAATGTACATGAATCCTTTGCAAAAAATTCAAGTGCTATATGTCATCTGGTGAATAATTTTACTTTTTTTCTCAGCTTCCTCATTTGTAAATGAAGCATGATAATATCTATAGTACGCCCCCATAAAGTTTATGTAAATATCAGCTAAGAAAATGTACATTAGTCCTTTGTAAAAATTCAAGTGCTATGTGTCATCTGGTGAATAATTTCACTTCTCTCTCAGTTTCCTCATTTGTAAACCAAGCATGATAATATCTATAGTACAACTCCTCCATTAAGTTTGGGTAAGGATCAGATAAGATCATGTACATTAAGTCCTTTGCAAAACTTTTAGCGCTATATATATCAGCTGCTGTTTATATAATTATTACATCTTGTTGAGATGCCTCTCAAATCTATAAATCTAGACCTAATCTTTCTAATGAGCTTCAGGCTGTCTCACCAACCCTCTACTAGAAATATCCACACTTTTCCAAGTTGTGTTCATTAAAGAGGAAAATAATTTTCATATTCCATAGGCAAATCAAACTCAACATATTCAAAACAGGACAGTTAATTCTGATCATTTTTGAAGGCATCCTTCTTCCAAATATTCCCATATTATAGGAGTGCACCATAATTTTTTTCAGTCACTCAGGTTCACAGTTTTGGAGTCATCTTTGCCTTTTCATTTTCCCAGCCTACACATATTGAAAGAGTTAACTAGTCCCTTTAGATTCTGTCCCTGCAACATGTCTTACATGTACATCTCTTTTTCTCTACTCATATGGAAGCCATACCAGTTCAGAACCACACTGCCTTTTGCTTGAACTACCATAATATTCCTAATTATTCTCCCAGTCTCTCTCTTCTTCACTCTTCCACACGGTCACCAAAGTAATCTTTCTATTACCAGATGTAAACATGTCACTTCTAAGAACCATCAGTGGCTCCCACTTACCTTTTGGACAAAACACAAACTCTTCAGTTCAGCATTTAAAACTCTTCATAATCTAGTTGCAACATGCCTTTTCCAATTTATTTCATATTGATCTTCTCTATACACTCTAAATTTCACTTGGAAGACACTAAATTCCACATTCTATTTCCTATTTCTGTGCTGGGAACTCACTCATAGGAGGACATCCTGGAGCCCCCAAGTAAAATAGAAGTTTTTTCTAGAGGCAAGCAGGACTTCTTTTTTTGTTTTGTCTTTGCATCCACAGAACTTAGTTAGCATCATCATGCTTTCTTTGTACCTTAGTGGGCCTTCCTCCTAAATTAGTAAAGTTCGACAGAATGAGCTGGCATCACTGAGGAGTACACCTCAAAACTTGTGATTTTTGTTTTGATATTCAGTGCCACCAGCACAAATTCCTCAAAGCTAGTGACGAGGAAATACATGATCTCAGCTTAAACCAGGGGCTGCCATACAAACAAAAACTGCAGAGCCAACCATCACTAGGGTGAGACCAAGAGAGGCTGAGGGCAGAAACATTCAGTCAAAAGAAAGCAACCACACAAGTGGCACAGCTGAAATAGCAAAGTTGTCAGCTGCCCCCAACCCCCTCCCTCTCATTCATGGGGCTACAAGCAGAACCATGGAAGGCTCCTCTGATGCTAATGACCTGAAGGCTTACCTATCTCAGCTTGATTTCAGATGTTATTACAAAGTGGAAATTCTGGGAAATTTCAAAGCTGGGACATTCATGGGAGGGAGGAAGTGCTCTCAAGAGTATCCCTTATCTAAAGAGTCTAGTTAGGTGGCATAGTGGATAGAATGCCAGGTCTGGAGTCAAGAAGACCCAAGTTCAAATACAGCCTCAAATATTTATTGGCCAGTTGACCTTGGAGAGGTCACTTAATTATGTGTACCTCAGTTTCTTCATCTGCAAAATGAACTGGAGAAGGAAATGGCAAACCACTCCAGAATTCTTGCTAAGTTGGACACAACTGAAATGGCGGAACAGCAACAGAGTACCTAGGGTCTTTCCCTCAAATGCCTTTCTGTATGAGTTTGTCCCTCTCCTTTGGGGTCAACTCATTCTGAAATGCCCTTTGTGCTCCTGGGAAATTAGGGACTCCTGGTCCTTACTAGTTTGTGGTAAGAAGGAAGGAAGCAGGGAACTATCCCTAGTCTATTTGGCTCATTAGGACAACAACCACTGATTGAGAACTATCCCAAACCAGGATAATTAACCTATCTTGAACTATTTCCCTGAGAGGTGTTCTGCCCCTACTCTGAACCTATCAGTTTATATGTTGTCTCCCTCACTATCTAGTAGTTTCTTTGTGGGCAAGAATTTTCTGAGATTTTTTTTGGGGGGGGGGTGCATTCTTTAGATCCAGGGACTGGAACTGAGTAAAGCAGTGAATAAATGCTTCCTGACTGAAGTAAAACAGTGCTCTCTCACCACAAAATTGAAATGCAGCAGTACTTTAAGATGTCACCAGTTTTTTCCACTCAGTCACACCTAAGATTTTCATTTCTTGGAAGGTGACAATTTGCTGCCAGCATAGAAAATTAAGATAAGACAGTATACACAAAAAACCAAGTACATTGTGTAATTTTTTTTTAAAAGGAAAAAAGCACAAACAAAAATCTCACTGAATCATCTCATCAAGATTTCATGCATCATAAGCCCCAAAAAGTGATTTTACTTCATACTGAGAAACTTCTTGTACAATGCCCCAGGATTTCCTACTGCAATGAAAATTTTAATTGTAAGAAATTCCTAATATTCCTCAAGGTCTCAGAACTTCAATCAAGCTGTTTTTGTTGATCAATCTATTGAAACCACCTGGGGTTAATTAGATTCTCCTTTTCTTCATTTTCTGCTGATTTCATATCAAAGGAATAAGACTAGAGTAAGCAGCACAAAACTAAAGGAAATAAAGAATGTTTTACTTACTTAAAACTGCAGGGTAACTAGCATTTCGAAGAATCAGCTTTTTTTTTTTCTTTTTCAGAGGTATGTTTTTGTTGTAGTCATGTCCTATTCTTCATGACCCCCATTTGGAGTTTTCTAGGCAAGGATACTGGAGTAGTTTGCCATTTCCTTCTATAGCTCATGTTATAGATGAGGAAACTGAGGCAAATGGGGTTAAAAGATTTGCCCAGGGTCACACACCTAATAAAGTGTCAAAGGCCAGATTTGAACTTAGGAACCTGAATCTTCCTGACTCTAGGCTCCATAATTCTATCCATCATACCACTTAGCTGTCCAAGAAAGGTGTGTAAGAAAGCATTTCTCACTTCTTAGGTGTCAAAATTCCCAACAAAAGCATAAAAGGAGACCTCCTAGCCTAAAGGAGATAGCCCTGGGTTAGAAATCAGAAGATGTACCTCCATCAGGTAATTTATAGAGCACAAACCCAATCATAATCGATCTAGACTCTATTCTTAGCTTCTTCATCTCCAAAATGGAGCCCATCATGCTTTCTTTATCTTTCTTATATGAGAGGTGAAAACAAATGTGAAATACCTTAAGCTATTTAGAGAAAAAAGATTTTTTTTATCCATCCAAGCTCCTTTTTCCATAGCGTTTACATGCTTCTGTTTCTACACAGACCCATTTGCAAGTGACCAAAGATTTCTCAGCACTATCTCTGATGCTGAGACCATCCCAGAAGGAAGCTGATGCCCTCCCTTCCAACCCAGTTTCTGATCCCAGGTGAGCAGACAGTGAATATCATGAGTGGAACAAACTTGGTGCAAAGGAGCTCTGGGATTTGAAAAGACTCCCCGTGTTGCCTCTTTCAGTGTGTTCAAAATGGTATTCATGTCCCTGAAAGAGCCATCCAGGAGATCTGATGAAGCCCTTAGAAGGTCATTTCCTTGGTCCAGCCTCCACATTTTGCAGTTGAAGAAACCTGGATTCAGATTAATTCAGTAATTTGCTTAGGAAGGAAATACTAGAGCAAGTCTCCCAATTTGGTTCTTCTGACTCCAAATCTAATGCTCTTTCCATTAGCCACTGCGAGAAATTGAAGGGGGATTAAGACAGCAAGTTGTGGGAAATGACTGAACCACAGTGACTCCATTTTGCTACTCAATTCTGAAGCTAGTTTAGTTCCCTTCCTATTCAGTTATGAGCCTAGTCCAAACTCTGTCCTATTGAGAGAAGGTTAATCAATTGTGGGAACTGCGAGAAAATCTTAATGCATTATTTGATCCTAGTCCTTCATGGTTGGTAAACCAGACCATCTGTAACTGCTGTGTGGAGGCCCTCAATCAAGAACCTAGGTTATGTTGACCCGAAAGGCAGGCAGATCCTCAGATTGATTCAATGATTGTAATTCCTCATGATTGTACGTCTTCAAGCAATCAATATGTATTATCTGAAAACTGGCCCCACACTGCTCAGTCAGTTACTATTTTCATGTTCCTTTGATTGTTTACCACCACTTGGGAGGAGTGGGACTCCTTTTTTTTCCTGAATTCAAGGGACTCCACCTGTTCACTCTCCCCCTCTCAACTTGGAAAGTCCCTAATCTTTCTTCCAATTACGAATTGGATTACCTAATGTTGTATTGTTACTTTTTAATAAATTGGTCTTATTTGATTAATTCTTTTTATTCTTTTTTAGTTTTTATTATGTATAAAAGTCTGTCTCCCCCTGTATTTGGGGTCCAGCTCTAAGTTAAAGAAGGGGTCTAGGCTTGATTTGTTAGGCACTTGGCATGTATTGCTTAAATAAATGGATTTGTTCAGAAGATCAAACTTTTGTTTCCTCAATCATTTTATCTTTTGCTCATTATCCCACAGCAGTCACTCAGGGCAGGTTAGGGCTGATGAAGGGTGTATCCAACTGGCAGTAAGTGGATGGAGCAATAAGAATGAAAGGAAAATAGCCAGAATTGATTTGGCTGGTGAGAGGGTTAGGAAAGGTGAGAAGAAGAGCAAAGGACTCGATATCCAAAGTGAGGAAGCTAAATAACATACAAAGCCAACATGGACACAATGCGAAGAGAGGTGCATCCAATGTGACTGACACCCTGTTCCAGTCCCAGGATTGTGAACAAACTAGAGGTGATCAAAGCAAGTGTGGCCATTTTCTTTTTTTCACACTTTAATCTAGTTTAATTTGACTTCTCCTCCGATCCTTTATTACAAATTTGCTGTCTCAGTGGCAGAAATACCAATTTTGGTCTTGAAATTTTATTTCCCATATGGGAAGAAGTAAATGAGGATTTGTCAGCACCTGGGACATTTTATTCCTTCAGTTTGGCATTAAAGAGAAAATAAAAATTTGCTGAGCACCTGGCCTCAATTTGTCTAGAAGGATTTAAGTTTAACTAAAATGTAAATTCCCAGTTTAGAATATTTTTTCAAGATGCCACAGATGAAAATTTCTGCCCTGCGTGTGAATATAATTTCTTATCCAAAATCACTTTCTTTGACTCTCTAAACCAGTGATGGGCAAACTATGACCCGAGGGCCAGATGTGGCCCCCTGAAATGTTCTATCTGGCCTCGAGACATTATTCCTAATCTGAAGAATACAATGAGTAGGATACAATACAATGAAACTTTGAAAGAGTTGCCTTAGAAACGGACTAACAGATGAGCATTTCCTTTCCTTTGGCCCCATCTTTAAAAAGTTTGCCCATCACTGGTCTAAACTATTGAGCTGAATTTGAAGACTGGCTGAATTACTTATCATTCTTTGGTGTCAAAGGACAAATTTTGCCAAATGGATTCTATAACTACTACTTGTCTGTATTGTTGTCACCTAACCCCTCTCTGTTTCAACTCACACCAGAATGGATGGAATATACCATAAATCACATTTCTAGCAGTTTCTAAGAATGGGACTAAATTCATTCTCTTAGATTAATGGCTTGTACTCTTATTTATCTATCAAAAAAAAATACAGAGTAGGAGGCAGCTGGGTGGCTCAGAGGATTGAGAGCCAGGCCCAGAGATGGGCGGTCCTGGGTTTGAATCTGGCCTCAGACACATCCTAGCTGGGTGACCTTGGGCAAGTCATTTGACCACCATTGCGTAGCCCTTACTACTCTTCTGCCTTAAAATTAATACACAGTATTGATTTTAAGATAGAAAGGCTTAAAAAAAAATACAGAGCATTTGAACAAGAAATCAAGAGATGTGGAGAATAATGCTGGCTCTGCCACTGCATTGCGATGGGACCTTGAAGGCATCATTTCCATCCCTGGAATACATCCCTTCCCAACTTCAGTTTCCTCATCTAAAAAGGGCTGGATGGGCTGTATGAGATCATCAAGTATTCCCGAAGCTTTGACATGGTCAGAGGGCTGTGCTGGGACTTTGGGTGGTCATGAGAAGAGCTCACCCGGTTAAAGGGGATTTGGTGACACTGTATCACATGGTGTTTTTCATTCAGCATTCGTCATGTCTCTGGAAAGTACGTGGTACAGTGGAGAGAGCATTAGACCTGGAATTAGGAAGACCTGAGTTCAAATCTAGCCTTGGGCACTTATTAGCTGCGTGACTTTGGGTAGGTCATTCAAAAAGGAGAATAATCGGGGGCAGTTGGGTATCTCAGTGGATTGAGAGTCAGGTCTAGAGACAGGAGGTCCTAGGTTCAAACCCGGCCTCAGCCACTTCCCAGCTGTGTGACCCTGGGCAAGTCACTTGACCCCCATTGCCCACCCTTACCAATCTTCCACCTATGAGACAATACACCGAAGTACAAGGGTTTAAAAAAAAAAAAAAAAAGGAGAATAATCACAGCACTTTTCTCCCAAGATTATCTTCAGGATCAAATGAAATACTTTTCTGTATCTAGCACATAGTAGGTGCTTAACAAATGCTAGTTCCTGTGGAAGTAGAAACACAGGAGAAAGACAACATCTTGATCACAAGGTTCAATGGGGATATGATTGGGGATGTAGACTATAAACGATCACTCTAGTGCAAATATCAATAACATGGAAATAGGTCTTGATCAGTGACACATGTAAAACCAGCAGAATTCTGCATCAGCTCTGGGTGGGAGGGGGAAAAGAACATGAATCATGTAACCATGGGAAAATATTACAAATTAATTAATTAAAGTTTCCCCTAGCCAAATACATAAATAGATAAATGCTATTTCCTTCATGTTTTCTCCAATCAAACTTTAAACTCCTTAATGTCAAGACGGACACACTTTCTAATTTATTTTCTTTTTTAAACCCTTACTGTGGATTGGTTCCAAGGCAGAAGAGGGGTAAAGGCTAGACAACAGAGGGTACGTGACTTGGCCAGGGAGTCCCACAGCTAGGAAGTGTCTGAGGCCAAATTTGAACCCAGGACCTCCTGTCTCTAGGCCTGGCTCTCTATCCACTGAGCCACTTAGCTGCCTCCAGGACTTCTAATTTCTAAAAGGAGGGCCTCCTAGTAGCACAAGAGGTGGTTCCTCTCTTTACCATCATGGAAAAGGGGAGCTTCCACAATGGGAAAGGCACTTGACAGGGCTGAGCTCTTCCTGTACAGTGATGTGGCCGGCTGGAATGGCACATTTCACTGAAGGTCCAGCCTCGCTCGAAGGGTCCCTGCGTTCGGGGAGGTCAGCTCTGAGGAAAGCCTGAGGAAAGCCGGAGGAAAGACGGAGCGGGCAGAACCCTGGTCTGCACAGTCGAACACGAAGGCGGAACGCGGGCCCCCCAGGCCTTGATCCCCGTCTGCCCCAGCGATGCCAGCCTGTCTCACGCTGAGAAAAATCACTCCATTGCAGGGCCTGGAATAGCGCCCGATCTCAGGTAGGATGAGGAAGTTCAGAAGACACACCACGGCCAGGGCCGGCGTCGCCCGAGGAGGACGAAGCTCCTGCAGCCCTGGCTAAAGGGGGACCAAGAAGGCTCTTCTGCCTCATCTCAAAAAATAAAAACAACTTTCAAATGAAGTTGAAAATGGCACCATCGGGCCTTTCTCCTTTATTTAAGGCTTTGATACTCATTAAACTGGAGCAGCCAGGTGGCTCAATGATTAGCGATCTGAGGCTAATGTTCAGAAGACTCATCTTTGGCTTCCAATCTGGCTCCAGACCCCGACTAGCTGGGTGACCGTGCACAGGCCACTTCCCCCTGTTTGCCTCCATTTTCTCCCCTGGAAAATGAGCTGGAGAAGGAAATGGCAACCTCTTCCAGGATCTCTGCCAAGAAAACCCCACATAGGGCCATGAGGAGTCGGACACAACTGAAATGACTAAATAACTCATGAAAGTGCAAATACCCCTGGGAAGGGCAACCCTCGGAGCTGTTAGCCTTCTCTTATAACGGGGCTATGGATAAAGGATGGAGAGCAGGTTTTCATCGAGGCCCAAAGGAAAAGGAACCCAAGAGGCCAAGTGGCCCCAGGCAGGCTAGAATGCCGAGAGGAAGAACCAAAAGAAGAGCTTCAGAGTTCTGTGTAGGGCCAGCCCGGACACTGCAGATCCAGGGCTTACGTGCCTGAGGGACGGAGCCTCCTTTGGGAGAGGAGGTAGTTGTGGGGATTTCTTCTCTTCCTTTATATTAGGGAACAGAGGAAAGAGTGAGGCAGCTGGGGACTGGGGGAGGCGGGAGGGGCACGGGGAATGAAAGCTTTGGCTAAATCACCTCTGCTAAGTCACGGAGGGATGGAGACCCCAAATCTTCCAGGGGGGCAGACTTGGGGCTCTTGCTCCTTTATATCACTCTCAGAAGGAGAACATGTATATTTAATGAAATCCAATGTATTAACTAATTATAAATAATTATTTATTTATTGGGTTTTTTTAGTTTTAATTTTTTATAATTTAAAATATGTTTTATATATACGTATATTTTATTATTTATAATTAATCATTCTCTATTATAAATCTATAAACTATTATAATTTTATTACAAAATTGTATTTATTTATTATAAGTTTATAATAAATGATTCTAAATAGTTAATTTAATTAAAGTCCATCTAAGGAAGGCTCATGTGGCATTCTCAACTACATAACCAGGTCAGATTTGAGAGCATTCTCCATTCTCAAATATCCACTTTCTCTCTCACAAAGAAGACTCTTTTGCAAGGAGAATGGAAAGGCGGAGAGTGATCTATTCTGATCCTAAGGGGGCCAACTGCCCCCTATTTTTGTCAGAAAATAAATATGGCTTCATTAAACACGACCAGTGACATCTGGGAAGGAGGAAAATATTGGAACCACAAAAATAAAAAAACCCAGAAAGAAAAGATAATTAAATTAATAAGGAATGCTTTTCAGACATAACATCACACAAGCCGAGTAAATGTTTGCAGATATATTTTCTGAATAATAAAGTTATAGATGTTGCTTAGAAGCCAAGTTTAAGTGGATTAACTACAGAAGTGCGTCATTTAGGAACATGCCATAGAGAGACCTCATGGAATACTCTAAGAACTGTACAGTTCCTTACTTTTTTTGGATGGGGAGTGGGGGAGAAGAGGAGATGAAGAAAAGAATGGTCAACATATAACTTTATAAATCTGTGTTATAGAATTAAAGGCAGAGTCATAATTTTTTCACTTCATGTGAAAAGCTTATAATCTGCATACATATAAAAATACCTATACAAGCATAAAATTTCATATACATGTGTGTATACATGTGTATGTATATAGCAATTAGGAGGATACACCGTCCTCCTCTCCAACCCTCTTTAAGTGCTCTGTGGCTCACGTCCCTGTCCGAGCCGCCATTCCTGCCTCCTCTTTAAGTCTCAGGGACTCTGGGAAGACAGATGAGATCATAAATGGGATGCGTCTCCTTGAAGGGGGTCGTTCCTGAGGTACTACCACAAGGGCAGGAATTGCCAAAGAGAACTTCAGAGTGTTACCAAAATGCCACTCTGAGCCACCAGAAATAAACAACTTAAACATCACAATCTGGGGAAGGGGAAAACTGATAATTCCTTGGATTGTAATTTCCAAGGGGAAGGGGAAAAAAATACATGCACACAATCTGGACCATTTCTCAATAAAATATTCTTGAAAGGACCCACTCGTTGTTTCTTTGCTGTTATTTTTCATGGGTAATGCAATCAGAAGATTCCCATGAAATTCTCTAAAAATATAAGATACATATGTCTTAATTTTTGATGTTCTGCTTGATTTTTATATTTCAACTGAAGACCTTTTCATAATGTAGGCTTCCTTTGTTGAATTCCATTGCCATATGTCTAATTAAAACTGTTCTGCTCTTTGTATTTTGATATTTGTCAGAGAGAAGAGAAGCAGATTTCACTGAGAAGTTATTTCAAGAGAACAATAAATAAAAGGCATTAGAGAGAAAATAAAATTGAAAATCTATTTATAAATTTAAAAAGAACACTTGGGGGTAGGGGGCAGCTCAGTGGCTCCGTCCATAGAGGGCCAGGCCAAGAGATGGGAGCGTCGGGCTCCTGGCCTTAGATACTTTCTAACTGTGTGACTCTAGGCAAGTCACTTAACCCCCATTGCCTAGCCCTTACTACTCTTCTGCCTTGGAACCAATAAGCAGTATTAATTATAAGACAGAAAGTAAGGGTTTAAAAAAAAAAAGAACTGATACATGAGATTATCTGGGTGACTCCATGGACTGAGAGACAGAGGTCCTGGGTTACTGCATTTCTGTCTTGGAAGTGATATTTACAATTAATTCTAAGACAGAAGGTAAGGTTTAAAAAAAAAAAGAAAAAGAAAAGGGAATTTGAGCAGTCTTTGAAAAAGGAAAAAAAAATATGCAGTGAGGATAACTTCCACAGAGGTGCCCTTTCAGACATGGCTGCTAAGCCTCTGGTTTGAGCCACCAGGAAGAGGAGGAGGGGAAAGTTTCCTCCATGGCTCCATGGCATACACACTGAGATCCCTCCAATCTCATTTTCCTGATGGTGAGTTCAATGAAGACTAGCCTAGGGGCGTCAGCCTGCCTTAGTCACTCATTCACTTGATGAAAGAGGACACAAGACAGAAGAATTTGATGGTCCCTCTGTAGGCTCCTTTCCACTTAGAAGAGACTATGAATATAATGAACTGAAGAAAAGATCTGAACCATCTAAAAACCCCACGGAAGAATAAATAGATGCCTAAGCACAAGCCGCTGGGATAGAAAAAGATCCTGGTTCGTTAAGAAGAGGAGAAGCAGAGAAGAGCGTGTGTGACCTGAGAGGAAACCCAAGTCCCTCCTCAGAGCCTTTAACGCTCTTTTCACTGGCAGCTCACTTAGGCACAGGTTCTCTTCGACCTTTGCTTTGCTCCCACTGGATGGAAAAATTCCACTCCAGCTCCATTCGCCGCCCAAAAGTCTAAGGAGAACTCTTCCCACGCCATAAATTATCAACCGAAAACAAAACACCACCTGCCCAACAATGCAGACATGGCTACTGCTTTATGAGTTTGCCAAGATGCTCTCTAGCATGAGGACTCAATGCAAGAAACACTTATTTAGCACCTATTAGGTGTTGGAAATGCAAAAAAATGAAAAATGAAGCCGACCCTGCCCTAAGAGTTTACATTACACTTTAAAATGTATTTTATTTTATTTTAAAACAAATTTATTTTATTTTAAAATAAATATATTCTATTTTTAAATTTAGTTTTAAAATCTCTATGAGTAGAAAGCATATACTCTGTAATACATTTATTCACCTTCTACACACATGCAATTTTCTAGAACTCGGTAAACCTTTAAGCACTTATCACGGGCAGTACACAGTGCTAGGTGCCAGGGAAATCCAAAGCTTCACTCCCTTGCCCTCGTGAACCTTATGGTGTAGAAGGTGATATATAGCACACAAACAAACAGATAATTTCGATGCAAAATACTACAGAACATGAGCAGCAGAAAACTATGAAACAAAATATATTGGGGGTTCAATGAAAAAGGAAGGGAAGGGCATTATGGACTAGGAGAATCAGCGCAAGCTTCTTGGAAATGGTATTTGTTTGGAGTATTGAGTTAGGGTAGGAGTTTAGCATCCAAAGTGATCATATTTCACATGTAAAACCCAGTGGAATTGTGCATAGGCTATGGAAGGGGGGATGGAAGGAGGGCAGGGAAAGAACATGAATCATGTAACCTTGGAAAATTTTTCTGAATCAATAAAAAAAAAAATTTGAAAGGAAAAAAAAGTGATCCTATTTGGATCATTTCATCAAATTTTGATCATGTTGGATAATGTTCACAGTGTCTTATCTTCCCAATCACAGTGCATTTCCCTTGAATCCATGGCAACCACCACAATACAGGTTAAATAGCAGGCCCTCCATAAAATACTTGCTGATAGAGAAAAGCTAACTAGCAAGTCACAAAAATGGGAGAAAGATCTGCACATTCCATCTTTCACACTCTCCTATGAGACTAATTCTACTATTCATCAGAATCCAATTGGTTCTTCACCCAGGGCAGTAGAGTGGTCTATCCCAGGCCACAATACTTCTGAGAGACGACAGAGAATTGGTTTGGTGTTCTGGCTCCCCATCTTTCCCTAACCTTTGGCCAGAAATAGAAAATCAAATCTGCCCAAGAAATTTGGGAACAAAAATAAAATCTAATCCACTGGGAAGCTGCATATATATATATATATATATATATATATATATATATATATATATATATATATATATATATATATACACACACACACACACACACACACACGTATATATATATATATGTGTGGTATCTGCATGTAGGTCATGAATAGCAAATTGCATTATGCATAAATCCTAGGTTAAAAAAATCAAACATCATCAATTATTGTATACTCAGATGAAGCGAATCATTGAGGCTCTCAGTATGATTGCCAGATGCTGTCATGCAATTCCTCTTTACACATGATGCACCTCAAAGGAACCATATCCCATAGGCTAACTCACACACATCTGTAGGCAGTTAGCTCAGCTGGTTAGAACATGGTGGCTGAGGCCACAGATTCCGTCACCACGGAGGCCGGTTCATTTTGCTATGCTCAATGGTCATGGAATGTCCCTGCAAGCCTAGCCAGAAGTGTATGCCGTTGGTCAGAAAGGGGAAGCAGGCTTGAGAGAGCTCCAACTTTAACCCAATATGTCCCTACTCTTGTTAGAGGAAAAGAAGCCAGAGATCATCAACTGCTTATCCCTGGTTGGGTAAATGGCAGCCACTCCGGTGTCCTTGCCAAGAAAATCCCAAATGGGGTCACAAAGAGTTGGGCGCCATTGAAATGATTGAACAAGGTAAAAAGTGTTGTAATTCAGTAGCAGCTTTTACCACGCTCTCTTCTAGGTGTCCACTGCCTACTTAGACCAGGTAGAGCGTGCAAAGAGCCCGCGTAATGACTCAGATTGCGATCTCTTTTAGGAGGCTAAAAAGTTACTATTGACTCAACAAAGGCAACGTGGCTCCCGTGGATGAGCGAATGATTGCACGTGGTCAGAGCACTGTCTACCAGAAGCCCATCCATGGAGGCTGGTCTAGTTTTTTTTTCCTTAAAAGGTACTGAAACTGTCCTGGAGACTTCGCCAGCTCCGGGCACCACAGGCTCCGGCTGTTGACATCCTTTTCTGGTCATCCGAGTACAGAAAGTCACAAGAGGTTGCTGCTCCTTCCTGATGTCTGACCTGCGGACGGCCATCGGGATCACAGAAACTGGGCTAAGCTGAGTCAACAAGGTATCGGTATTGGATATCCTTCCTCTGACCACCAAGTCAAGCTCCTTTTGTTAGCTGTGAACCCCTCCACAGGATTATGGAGCCCGAAAACCCAGCCTGAGTCAGGACTTTTTTTGGCAACGCGACAGGAAGGTGACCCGTGTGCTCTCTTCTCCTCAATCAAGAATGCCCTCTTCCACCTCATTTCTTTAAAAATTATTATTAAAATGCTTTTTGTGGAACCAACATCAGAACGGGCGGCTCTGTGCCTTTCGTGACTATTGGATGTGAATCATCTTCCCTCTAGATTTCCTCCACATTTCCTCCCATGTAAGAACCTCATTTTCCTATATTCTTTTGAACGTGTTTCCACATTTTTTGTGAATGCAGATGATTATTTCTTTTGTGCTCATTTATTGTCCCCAGGTAGATCAAATGTTCCCAGAGGACGGGGGCTAATGGGATGAATGTTTCTTTTCTATTTCTGCTACAATGCTCATAATATTACATAAGATTACATGGGAGGCGTGCACAATGGGAACTCGATAAATCAAAGCCTGTGGAGCACGGAATCAACTGGAATTCGGCCTTTGTCTGGACTCCAGAGAACTTTTCTCCAACGGAAAGTGGATCGGTGTAGTGAAAAGGGCCTGGAATTGGAATCACCCGATTGAGGTGGAAGTTCCAAGTCTAGAAGTAACTATAGAACCTCAGCCGTGTCACTTTCCTTATTTGCAAAACGAATGGGGTAGGGGTGGATTAGAGGATCTTTAAGGCCTCTTCCAGGCTCTAAATCTTATTCTTATTAATGGTGATTATGAAGGGTAGCCTTTTTACTCAAATCAACATACTTTTAAAATTAAAAATAATTTTAAAAATTAAAATAAAATAATAATAAAAATGAAATTAAAAAAATTTAAATGATTAAATAAAAAATTAAAGGTCTTAATTTTTTTTTTAACAATTCGATGAGAAGCCAAGTTGCAATGTAGCATGTGATGCTGAAACACAGTACCCTAATGTCTGACCTGTGTTATAACAGGGCAGTGTAAGTAGTGGACAGAGTGCTGGGCCTGGAGGCAGGAAGATCTGAGTTCAAATTTGATCTCATATTTTTACTAGCTATGATACCCTGGGTGAGTCATTTAACCCCTGGGCTCTCATTTATAAAATAGGGATAATAGGGTTATTGTGAGGATCTGATGAGATAATAATTGTAAAGGATTTAGGTCAGTGCCTGGCCCATAGCAAGCTCTCTATAAATATGAACTATTGTTATTAATAATAAAATTTTCTCTTTAGAGGATGAGGAGAGAGTTTGAGTATTCTGAATACACATAAAATAGGAATGACTACATACAGCAGGTACTTTCAATTAAGTACTAATTTCTGGCATATGGGATGCATTGTACAGTGTTTACATTTCTGGGAGATTAGTCAAAGGCCTCCATGAATTAGATTTTCTCAACATAAACTAATAGAATGTTCTTGTTCTTATCTTTGTTCCATGCCATTGTGACTGTACACACATCTTTTTCCATGCTTCCCTTTGTGATTTTACTTAGGTGGACTTTTTTTCGGTT
This sequence comes from Gracilinanus agilis, assembly GCF_016433145.1. Classification (NCBI taxonomy): domain Eukaryota; kingdom Metazoa; phylum Chordata; class Mammalia; order Didelphimorphia; family Didelphidae; genus Gracilinanus; species Gracilinanus agilis. The sequence goes on from NC_058131.1 coordinate 90,817,950, forward strand.
AATAATGAAAGTACATGTTTTTAAAAGGAGAACCTCCAAGTAAAATCTGCCATTAAAATGAATCATCCAGTGCTGAGCAAGTGGGCCTCAAACATGACTTGCCCTTTGGGAAGCAGAAACCAATAAGCTGGGTGAATGAGTCATCCAAAGATGCAAGTACAGAGGATGCTCATGAGGTCAGAGATGCAGCAGACACACGGTGGTGACAGCAGTCCCTTCCCTACGATTTCATTTTTGAGTGATTTCTCATTTTCAGACACCCAAGAGGTGGCTCCATGAAACCAGAGCCCAGGAAACCAGAGAAAGGATCCCGAGAAGGCACGCACACGGGTTTGATATTCTTATCCTTCAGTTCCAGACTCAGTCCAGCTTTGGTCAGCTATGTAAACAGGAAAGTAGGGAGAGCACCGGAGAGGGCAAATCAGGAGGGTGGCAACTCGGAGACCTACTGGAAGCTTCCTCAAAGTGGGGCAGGACATTTTCATTAGCTTTAGGGGCTCATTGGTGGAGGCCTGGAATCTCACAGATATCTACCACATAGGGATAGGCACTGTATTTTGTAACGCCCTCAGGGAATTAAAAGAAAACCACATATGGAATAAACACATCAAAAGAAATCCACCCTTTCTATTTGTCTCTGTCCACACACCCTTATTTTCCTTCCTATCCATCTTTCACTTTTCTTCTAAACTTCCCTAAGAAGTAACCAGACCCTTAATTACTCCAGAATGATCACTACCACCATTGCCATAAAAATAAGAATTTTGTTGTTGTTCAGTTGTGTCTGACTCTTCATGACCCCATTTCTTGGCAAAGCTACTGGAGTGCTTTGTCATTTCCTTCTCCAGCTCATTTTATAGATGAGGAAACTGAGGCAAACAGGGTTAAGTGATTTGCCCAGGGTCACACAGTAAGTGTCTGAGGTCAGATTTGAACTCGGGGACATGAGTCTCCTTGACTCTAGCCCTGGCACTCTATCCACTCTGGAATCTCACTGCTCCAAAATAAGAATAAAAACGATGACTATCTTGGCCCCTGAGACACTCCTTCCTTGTTCAACAAGTCACATCCCATAATATCGACTTTACAAATGAAAAGGTGAAATCCTTCCAAATCTCAGCCACTTACTCACAGTCACACAGCCTGGGACAAGAATAGAGCTGTCCTGACTCCAAATTTTAGTCTGAAAGGTGTGAAAGTTGCTCCCCTATTCAAATTCCATAGGGGTCCCTACTGACCACAGGATAGAATGGACACAGCTTTGTTTATCTTTTAAAGCCTTTCCTCATCACTTCTCTTTTTGGTCTCACATTGTGCTACTTGTCTGCCTCTTCTATAATTTACTCAACTGTGGCCATCTTTCTTTTTTATCTTTATCCCTTACCTTCCATCTTAGAATCAATACCGCAAATTGGTTCCAAGGCAGAAGAGCAGTAGGGCTAGGCAATGGGGGTTGAGGGACTTTTTCAGGGTCACACAAAAGCTGGGAAGTGTCTGAGGCCAGATTTGACCCCAGAATCTCCCGTCTCTTGGCCCGGCTCTCAATCCACTGAGCCACCTCGCTGCCCTGAACTGATGTTCCTCACACACAGCCACCATGTTCAAGCATCACCCTTTACCATGAGCATTCTCCCTCTTCAAACTGCTGTGTATTGGCCCTCGGCATATTTCTCTATGGGGATGCCCACCTTGTCTCTCAGAGAGGAGGAAGGGCCCTGAAGGCAGGATCTGTTTTATTCTGACATGGTCTGTAGCACCTAAAACAGAGCCTGGCACACGGGCTCCATGGAAAGAGCCCAGAGCCCACGGTCAAGAAGATTCAAGTTCAAATCCAGCCTTGGGCACAGAATACAGATTCATCTGTCCCTACTAGAGCCTTTAAAATCAGATCACCATAAATGCTCTTCCCTTCCTTGAAACATTCCAGGGAAATGCGAACCTCACCTCCTGATGAAGGGGATGAAGGGTGCCATGCTGAGTGCTGAGGATGTGCCATCCATAGGGGAGGGGTACAGTCTTCCCAGGATCAGTAGCAACAGATACAGGTTGGGGTAAAGCTTCCATTCATTGCTGTCACTACAGAAAAAAAAAAAAGAAAAGAAAAAGAAAATTAATATCTAAATATGATCTAAACCAACATGCCAAGAGAGACTGCAACATTGGGAAGCAGAGTGCTGCCTTTAAACATGTTTTCAAGATTAAACTTTAATAAGTGGGATAGAGACAATGATAGATTTTTCAATATTATATCCACATTTTCCCATTTTTTTCATAGCTTGTGTGAACTTCTCTCACTCTATTTTGTGAATGTGCTTTATCTTCAGCTAGTGCAGAAATATGTCTTATTTGCCTTTGTATTTCCCTCAAAACCTGGTACATGTAGTACCTAAATAAATACTCAGTGACGAGTCCATGAATATTGTGATAATTAGATTAAATCTACACTGTCCATCTTTAGATTTAATCACAAAAGGTGAAAACATCTCCATTTTTGGGAGATCTGTAACCCATGTGTACTAGAATAGGTGACGAATCAGAATCTACTTATGCCCCCTAGGCAGCCCTAAGAGAATTGTGATTGGTACATGTAAAACTAGGAGGAAGGCACAGGAAGTGACACATGAGTGAACCCTTTAAAAAGAGAGAGTTGAGTGAGTCAGGAAGTCTTCTGGTGGAGGAGCTCTTCTGGTTCATGGAAGAGTGCTGACTGGGACCCTGAGACCTTGGTGAGACTGCTCTTAAATTTCTCTCTTAGAACTACATGTGGTGAATGAAGAAGGCTGACTCCTTTAACCTCCAGAGGTACAAAGCCTCTGAGAGGCTCCCTTGATTGGGAGAAGCCCTTGTGGCTAAAACCCTTGTTATCTGACTTTTAAAAGGCTCTCTGGCTGGGCCTCTGGAGCCCTGCCGGAGTAAAACCTAGACTTAAATACAATCTCTTACTCTTAGCTTCTTCTTCTCATCTCTCTATTTCCACTCTCTCCTATATTTGTAAATACATTTCCATAAAAAGTCAATTTTGACTTGAGGTTATTCCTTAATTGGGGGTTTCCCCCTTGGCTACCAATCTTTAATATATTCGACCAAAAAACCCCTTTTTTCTCATTACAATATATGAAATAGAGCTGCTCTGGGATAGAGGGGATGGAGCCCTGAACTAGGACACAGAAAGACTTCTGTTTGAATCCTGTCTCAGAGGCAGGGGACCCCTGAAAAATCACTTGGTCTTTCTTAGCCTCAGTTTCCTCATCTGTAAAATGAGGCTGAATCCCACAGGACTATTGTGAAGATCAAGCAGTCATTATACATTTATCAGATGCCTACTATATGCCAGGCACTGTGCTAAGCCATGGGAATACAAAGAAAAGTAAAATTTGGTCCTCATTCTTAAGAACTCAGAATCTTAAAGAGGATACACCAAGCTAATGATAAAATAAGATATATCCAGAATAAATTGGAAATAATCAACAGAGGTGGGATTGGGGGCAGCTAGATGACTCAGTGGTTAGAACTCCAGGCCTGGATTCAAAATTGGCTTCAGATGTTTCCTAGTTGTGTGATACTGGACAAGTCATTTAACCCCACTGCATAGCCCATGCTGTTCTTCTGCCTTGGAATTGACACTTGATATCAATTCTAAGACAGAAGGTAAGGATTTAAAAATCAGAAAAACCATATGTATATATATATATATATTTAGATGACCTTGTTTTTTTCTTAGATGACCTTGTTAAAATAGAATATGTTTTTGTGGTGACAAGAACTGGAAATTGAGGGGATGTCCATCTGTTGGAGAATGGCTGAACAAATTGTAGTATATGTTAATGAAAGAATACTATTGTGTTATAAGAAATGAGGAGCAGGTTGAGTTCAGAAAAAGCTGGAAAGACCTACATGAACTGGTACAGAGCAAAATAAACAGAACCTAGAGGACGCTGCGCCCAGTAATAGCAATATCGTATGATGATCAGTTCTGAAAGACTCGACTGCTCTCAGCAACACAATGATCCAGGACAATCCTGAAGGACTTAAGACAAAGAATGCTATCCACCTCCAGAGAAAGAACCGTTGGGGACAGATGCAGATCAAAGCACACCGGCTTTCACGTCAGTGTATTTACAGTTTTTGGCGGGGTTTGGTTTTCTATGAGTTTTCTCTTACAACAATGATCAATATGGAAGTGGGTTTTCCATGATAATACATGCATGGCTGAGATCAAATTGTTTACTCTCTCTGAGTGGGGGGAGGGAAAGAGGTGGTTTGTATCTCATAATTTTGGAAAATGTATGTTGAAAATTATCATTATATGTAATTGGGAAAAGAAAATATCTCTGAATTAAAAATAGAATGAGCCACTGAGGGTTTAGCATGTAGTCTTTCCCGCGGTTGGCTTGCCACAGTTTATGTATCTTCCTTTTGTCCAGCTGCTATCCTAGTTGTGAGCATAAGTGATCAGATTAGCCCACATGCTGCTGCTAGCCAATGGTCAGTGTCTGCGCTGCACAACTTGAACTTGTGAAAATTAAGAACTACAATTGTATATAGATGTGTTCTGCATTAAGCAAACTCAATACCTAAAAACATGGATTTATGATTCAGAAATATTGAGGACAGTTGTTTACATTAAAAAAAGCTTTTGCTTACAGAAAGAGTTGACCACATAATTTTTTTAAAAAGCAAATTCTTCTATTACAATTAGAATACAAGTCTAAGTTTACCTCCTCCAAAATTGACTTACAATGAAAAATTTCATTAAAAAATGGAGAAGCTATGTGGTACACTGGATATAGCACTAGAATCAGAAGGTCCTTTTGTTCAAATTTGTCCTCAGATGACTCCTAGCTGTGTGACCCAGGGCAAGTCACTTAACCCCATTTGCCTAGACCTTGGCCTCTGGTCTTGGAGATTTACTAAGAATGTTAAGGTTTTAAAAAAACAACAACATTTTTTTCATTAACATATCTATTTCCATATAAAGCAAGGAAGCATGAAATAGCATACAGTACATAGAAGCACTGATAGGACACAGGGTAAAAAAGGGACTCTGCGACATCTGGTCCAACTTCCTTATTTTATAAATGAGTAAACAAAGGTCCATTTCACCACGTAATTTGATTGAGAAAATAAGTAGCGGTTTTCATTTGAACCCAGTCCTTGGATTCCAAACTCAGTATTATGTGGTTGATTTTTTTTTAATACTGCATGACCACCTAAAATGAGTCAGATTCTGATTGTATAATATTTTCCCCAAATGGGAGACCCTTTAACAAAATAACTTTCATTTTCCATTTCCTTCCCTCCCCCACCCCTTCTAAAACAGACATACACATACACACTCTCTCTCTCTTTTCTTCTTACCTTTCCACAGTATTGGCCACAACTTCCAGTTGCTTGAGAAGAAAAGGATAAAGAGCTGGGAAACGAGAGAAAAATTCTCTACCAGTCATTCTGTAAAGGAAACAAAATTCACTGGTATTTATAATCATAAGAACTCCCCTAATCAATCTGATAAATCAGTCTTTAAAAACAAAAAAGATTAGTACTGGACATGTTAATGACTCTAAGAACTCTTAATAAGCAGAATTATATTTCAATCAAAATACTATAATTAAATGACTAGATATAATGTCCTCCTGGTTCTGCTCACTTCACTTTTCATCAGTTCACATAAGACTTCCCAGTTTTCCTGAAATCATTCTCCTCTTGGTTTCTTAAAACACAATAGTATTCCATCACAACTTGTTCAGCCATTCCTTAATTGGTGCATATCCCCCTCAATTTCCAATTCTTTGCCAACACAAAAAAGAGATGCTATGAATATTTTTGTACAAATAATTCCTTTCCCTTTTCCTCTGACCGCTTTGGGATGCAGTCCTAGCAGCCATATTGCTGGAACAAAAGGTATGCACAATTTGGATAGAGTGCCAAATTGTTCTCTAGAATGGTTGGACTAATTTACAACTCCACCAATAATGCATTAATATTCCCATTTTCCCACATCTTCTCCAATATTTGTAATTTTCTTTTTCTTTCATTTTAGCCAGTCTGAAAGGAGGTAACTCAAAGTTGTTTTAATTTGCATTTGTAGAATCAATAGTGATTTAGAGCATTTTTTTAGTGTGACTATTAGTTTTGACTGAATGTAAGATTTTTTTAAACCCTGATTTTCTAAAAAAACAAAACAAAACAAAAAAAACCCTTACCATCTGTTGTAGAAGCATTACATGTATTGGTTTTAAGGTAGGAGAGTGGTAAGAGCTAGGTAAAGGGGGTTAAGTGACTAACCCAGGGTAACACAGCTAGGAAGTGTCTGAGTCCACATTTGAACACAGAACGTCCTGTCTTCGGTCGTGGCTCTCTATCCACTAAACTACCTAGCTCCTCCATTCTAATATTTTTGTCAAGAAAAGTTCAAATAGGGGCACAACCTGTTCATCAAGCTTAATAACCAATGTGATAAAAATGTGTTTTTTTTAATCAAGAATTAAAGAATATGTACCAAAATCTTGTGCCAAACCAAGTAAAACAAGTGAGTGCAGAAAAAGAATATATTAAAAGGTTTTCATAATGTAAAAAAGTAATAAAGCTTATTAGATGTCAATACAGCTAATTATTTTACTTTGTCCCGGATAATTGGCATACCACTAATCAACTCAGCTTTGAAGGTTCTGCTCTACGAGCTGAACTATCCCAATTGGTAAGTGACTAAGTGAATGCTGAAGAAAAATAAAAATGTAAAGAAATAAAGTATGTTTTGTAGAAGCATATCTTAAAGAATAAAAACAAAACCCATAACCTCTATCCCTCCTTTCCAGCCCTCAAATATCACTCGCAAAGATCTCAGGAACAGACATTAAAAGAAGGAAATGCAGAAGGATATAGATAGAAAGCTGGCAAAGGTAGAATAAAAACAAGGGTAAATCATCACGTGGCACACAGCAGTGACAGGGCCGCCAGTGCCCAAGGGAAAAACACACATCTCAGCCACAGACCATAGGGCAAACACTGCCAACCTGGTCACTTGATGAAAATAAATGTTGAAAGCCAAAGCCCAGGAGGCTTTCAGTAGGTGTTTCAAATGGCAACCCAATAAACAATCTGAATCTGGCGATTCCTGATCTTCTGGACTTTTAAAGGGCCCCCAGTCAGAGCAGCAAAACTGGCTTCAGGGTGCAGCCAGACCTTCTCTCATGAACTGATGCTGAGCGCAGAGCAAGCCAGGGCTAATGAAACAGGGCTTAGTGATAAAACTGGCAGACCCTCAGAAGAAAAACAATATCCCCCAAACAGAAAGAAGCCGACAAGCACTGGGACCAAGCAAACAAACAAGTTTCAAAACAGAAGATTTAAAATGCAAACTCATAAAATCAACTAATGAAAATAAGTTTGGGTTTGGAATCCCCTCAGGAAGGCAATGTTGGCTGGTTCTTAAATTCCTTTCACAAGTTTTGTTTCTGGGCTAACACTATAGAATAAGTACTGATTCTTATTGGACTAGGGCACAAAAGAAAAGGCCTAAGTTCTCCTGGGGTTGGAATCCTACCCTCCACAGAGCATCCATGCCCCTAACAATTTGGGCTGAAGTTGATGGCATCCAAACCACTCAGTTGCTAAGGTTTAAACTGGCAACAGGGTAACAAAGGAGAACTTGGACCATGTTCTCTTCCCATGCTCCTCATTTAACTCCCTATCTTCGGGGAATATCAGTGGGCTTTCTCGGACTTCATCTATTCTTCGAGGGGCTGCATCCCAGATACAGAATTTCCCAAATGATTCATCTGATGTTATATGAAGGAAACAGAAAGCTTTGCTCTGGAAGTCCCCCATCTGTTCTACTTTTAAATCACTGTCACATCTGAAGAATGGTCATGGAAACAAATTTCCTCTCTTATATTTGATATAGTTTCTCAGTAAGTCTCCAAAAAACTACTGAATAATGAATTATATGGAACATCAAACAAGCTATTCTTTCAGAGTTTTCCACCATCCAGTTATCTTCTCCATCGCAGACAATAAGAAGATACTTGCTTGCCAAAGAGATTTGCCACTATCATAGAAGAGTTCCAGCCCAGAGTCCAAAACAAAAGGCTCCCAAAAGATTTTGAAGCCCGCAAAACATCTTTTTTACAGAGGAAATTGTGCTGAATGCATCCAATTTTGGGACACTGGAGATTGCTAAATGAGATCCATAATTTTTTAAAGCGAGTTCAAGAAATCTATACAGAAAAACCAATCTGACAAAGGATGCTTCTTGTCCAGAATATAATTCATGATGGGTCAGACAATCTCTTCAGGTGGTCAGTGAGCACATCTCAGAGAGACGTTGCAAATTGATAATGAATTGGATCCTGAATAGAATAGGAGAAGAGCCTAACGCATATTATAATTCATACTCTCTGGGTTTAAGGGGGTAATCTTGGTATACTGGTGGGGTAAATGCTTTCAATTTATACAGTATCAGTCACAATGACAACACTGACTCAAACATGAAATTTTTAATGAAAAATAAGACAAAAGCATGACTTTTATATATTAGAAGACAAAAGCAGAAATAATAAAAATATGACAGTCCTTCTATAGAAGAGGGTCAGACTTTCCTACCAGTGTATTAGTATCCAAGGAAAGAAATACTGTCTCTCTGTTAATTATTTCTAATTTATCCTGAATGTAACTAATTTATATATAGTTGTTTCCATCTTGTCTCCACCATCAGACCTTCAGTTCCTTGAGAGCATTAACTGTCTTTTAACTTTCTTTGTAGTCCCACCTCTTAGCATAATGCTTGGCATATAGTAAGCACTTAATGCATATTTATAGACTGACTTGACTGACATGCTTCCAGAAGCCTGGCAATGAGCCATGTGAGTAGAGAAACCCCTGAATTGGATACCTCGTGAGTTTGGAATGCCAGCCTTTATTTCCTTGTTTAGTTAACATACTGAACAAAACCACTTCTCTGCAAACCTCTAGTGGTCCTCTTTGTGGGCAAAGCCACTTCTCTGCTACTCTCGGCTCCTGAAGCAGCAATGAGTTCTTTTAGCTCACAGCCACCCCTGGCAGGCCTCTGAGAAAATATTATGCTATTTCAATGACAAGCAATAATGTTAAGTGATATAGAACTGCAAAGATCTTCATATCTGTTTTGGGCATCTAAGGAGTTTCTCCCTCTAAAGCTGTAGCTAGCTTAGGGACATATAGCCTCTTAGCAGGTGGCTCTTATCAAATAGTGGGTTCCGTTTTCTTTAATAATTTTACAGTAAAACCATGCCTCATGCACAAAAAGTACAATTCACAAAAAAGTAGATGCAAAGCCTGTGTTTTCCTTCTGTTTCTCCCTCTCCCTCCACAGAGGGCAGGAAAGAGCAATATACTCAAAACTCCTGAGAGGTTTTCCCTCTCTCAGGCTGTAGGTGACAATAAAGGGCAATCATTCCAATTTGCTCATCACCAGACAGGATTCTACTTTCCTCCAATTGGGTTCTTGCAACTCTGACATCATCCTCTAAACAACTAGCCACTCCCACTAGCTGTGAAGAAGCCAGCTTCTCCCTATTCTTAGCTGCTATCAATGTCTACCTTTTTATCTGGTCATTACTGGGGAATCTAAAGCTTCGAAACAAGTAACTGCTCATGAGTCCTCAAGAATCACCCATTGCTAAATTGCGAACTGTCATATCCCAAATCCTCTGTTTTATCAGGTCTAATATAAGCCAATCACAAACATTTCTGGGATTTATAGTTCCTTAGACGCCTCTAAAGAACCACATGCAAATAGGCTGAAAGACTAATGTGCCATAGTTTTCTAGTGTTCTGATTTTGAATAAGTCCTCCAAGTACATGTATACACAAATATTCTTTTCCACCAAAATGCCTACATTAAAAAAGGAGCAGTGCCTTAATTATGTAATTACCAAAACAATGTAAACAAAAGCAACACTTAACAGGCACAAAGATATGATTAATTATAATGACCCTCTCAGCCCCAGAGAAGAGAGGAAAAATTCCACTACCATCTTCCTCTTAGCAGAGAAGACAAGTGTGGAATGTTGTATATGATGTCACTCCTTTTAACAGCTGTTTTTGCTTGACTGTTTTTCTTTGTTACAAGGGAGAGTTCGTTGGGAATGGGGACTATATCTAGAAATAACAGTAGTGCCTAAAACAAAAGACATAAATAAATAAAACTTTTTTAAAATTTAAAACTATAAAAAATTCTGAATAAGAGCCTAGTCCAGACCCTAGTATATAGAATGCTTTATTAAATTGACTAAAGTGGCAGAGAATTGTGCTAAGAGGAGGGGGAAATATATAGACAAGATCTTCCCTGAACTCACTGAATTCACAGTCTAGAGGGGGAGAGACCCATAGATACAAATATAGCACACAGAATAATGTTAAATACATTAAAGTCTTGATGGTTTTGTTTGTTTATTTGTGTTTTGTTACATTTTAAAGTTTTACTTAAAACTGTGGGATTCCCACAGTGAGGATCAGTAAAGATTTCATTAAAAAAGTAATATTTAACTTGAGCTTTATATACATAACATATAATTCTATGTAACATAACATTATACTTAATATATAGCAATTAAATATATATTATAGAGTATATGTATAAAGACTATAGGTGATACATAGGAATTCAAAAGGAAAAAAGGAGAAGAATGGGTATTCTCTGTGTAAATTAAAGAATATGCAAAAATCTATAGGCATGAGATCACAAGAAATGTCTAAACGATAAAAAGTATTCCAGTTTAGCTAAAACTTGGAAATCATTAGAGATTTGAAAGTAGGGTAGTACGTTATTATTGAGGGAAGGGGGATGGTTAGTCTTCAATGACAGGCAATGGAATTTGAAATTTGAACTCAAGAAGCAATAGGGAGTTGTCTATGTGACCAGCTCTATGAATGAGGAAGATTTTTTTGGAAGTGTATGAAAGACAAGATGAGGAGAATAAGAGAAAGGCCTATTAGAAATCCATTATCAGGAGCAATTAGATGACATAGTGGATAGAGAGTCAGACCTAAAGATGAGAGGTCCTGGGTTCAAATGTGGCCTCAGATACTTCCTAACTGTGTGACCCTGGGCAAGTCATTTAACCCCCATTGCCTAGCACTTATGGCTGTTTTTCCTTGTAACCAATATATAGTATGGATTCTGTAATAGAAGGTAAGGATTTTTTTAAAAATCCACTACCATATTCTTGGTATGGAGAACCTATTATAGGCAGAAGAAATCAATTCAAATCAATAAGCATTTATTGGGTGATTCCTAGATTCTAACTGTGCTGAACACTGATAATATAAAGAAAAGAAAAGCAGTTCCTTACTTCGAGGAAGTCACATCTAACGGGGAAGAAAATATGGAAGCAGCTCCGCACATTGTCAAACTTAATGTCTTTAAAGGGAAAGTATTAAAAGTCCACATATACAGGCAATATAAAGTTGTCTCAGTGTGTGGCTGGACCTGGAGTCAAAAGAACTGAGTTCAAATCTCAGACACTTGCTAGCTGCCACTTACTCTCTGTTTGCCTTAATCCACCAGAGAAAAAAATGGCAAACCACTCCAGTATCTTTGCCAAGAAAACTCCATAGACCACAGTATGGTCCGTGGGGTCATGAAGTCAGACATGACTGAACAGCTGAACAACAAAATCTATATAGAGATAGATAGAGACAGCACACACAAACACAGCAGGCTCCTGCAACAGTGGGGTAGGCAGTAATAAGCGCCTGAATGATGGCGGCAGCTGCCTCGGAGGAGAGAAGCGAGAATAAATGAAAGATGCTGTGAAAGCAGTGCCGGATCTGACATCAGATTGCAGAGGCAGGGAGAGAAAGAATTAATCAATTAATGCAAAATAACTAACAAAGCAAGAAAGAACAAGAGAATAAAGAGGATGAAACCAAGGCTGTGAGTCTGCGGGACTGAGGATGGATGTGCCCTCAACAGGAAGAGAAAAGCTGGAAGAAGGGAGAGTTTAAAGGGAAAGAAAGATGAGTTCAGTTTGGGACATGTTGAGTTTAATATGTTTATAGGACATCCAGGTTGAGATGTAGAATTAGCAGTTGGGGATGTGAGCCTGCAGATTAGAAGAGAGAATAGGACTGACTACAACATCTGAGAATTATTTTCACATTGATGGTTGGAGTTGGATAAAAACCTCCAAGAAGTATTTGCATAGAGATAAAGATTGAGTAGGGGGAAGGGTTAGCTAGGTGATTCAGTGGATAGAGTGGTGGGCCTGGAGTCAGGAAGACCTGAATTCAAATCTGACCTCAGACACTATTACTATGTGCCAGACAATGTGCTAATAGTGCTAGCCTTCGGGTCACCTGCCACTGAAGGGAAAAGAATCAGAAAGCGAGAGAGGAGGATATAAGGGAAAAAGTCAGAAATTGCAAAAGACCTTAGGAAGAAAATTCATTTAAAAACCTTGAGCACAAGCAGATCAACCATCAAAGATATTAGAAACCGAGTAGATGATAGGCTCTAAGATATATAAAGTGGTCTAAACATCTCTCAATAAATACTGCCAGATAAAGGAAAATGAATCAACACCTGATGAGGCAAAGAACCCAAGAGAGCATGAAATCACAGTAGGACATTTCAAAATGGTTCAAGAGAAAAATAAAAATAATTATAACAGAATTTATGGTCTGCCCAGCAAAGATAACTAGAAGAACAGAAAAACTTGAATCCATGGTGGCAAGTTTCACCAAAGACAGGAAAGTGAGACTAAATGAATGGGAATGCCAATACACAGAAGTGAAGGACAATCTGGAAGAAAGCAAAATAAAAAATAACATTAGAAGATTTCTATACAAGCAAAATATATTGATCTCGAAGGCAGGATACCTAGAGCTAACTTAAGGATGATAAGTCTCACAGAAGAAGAGGACAAGTAAAAAAAAATCTGAAAACCACAACACAAGAAAAATATAAGAAAAGTACCCAGAAGAATGAAAACATAAAAAAAGCATTTATTAAGTTTTTACCATGTTCCCAGTATTGCTCAGCACTGGTGATACCAATGCAAGACTGAAATGGTCTTTGCCCTCACTTGGCTTATATGTCAATAGTACAAGGTAGGAGAGAGTCAGAGAAGGGAGTTTTCTTGATTTGGGGAGTCCTAGGATGGCAACTAGAGCCAGGAGTTGCAATAGACATCTCCTTCCTAGAAGCAATGATGGTATTGATGTCATTAGTGTTCTCAGAGCAAAAAGTAAAGGAAAGGTGATGGGAAGAAGGAAATGCTCCCTATCTTTCTGACAACGTTCCCCTTATTTAACTTTCCTGCCAAATCCCAGCCATACTATAAAAATTTTCAGCCTGGAAAATGCAGAGTACTCATAGCATGCAGAGAAGTTAGACTCAGTACCAACCTTAAACAAATTAGAATAACAAAATACTGGGAAGTGGAAGAGACTTGAGAGATTGCTTAGTTCAATCTTCTCATCTTACAAAGGGAACACAATGAGGCTTAGAGAGATTATATGACTTTGCCAAGGTCAAACATCTAACTCATGGCAGATGTGGGAATAGAACTCATGTCTCTTGACTCTTAGTCATCAATCTTAGCACTGTACCATTTAGCTGTCAACGAGAAATCTCCAGTTAACAAAACAAACATTACAATGAGAGGCATTTGTTCAATCCTACTCTCTGTGGAATTGGACGGGGTCCATTTGACCTGGAGTGTCTAAAAATTCCTCCGTCTAGTTGGTATTTAATGGACAGAGAAGAGAGTAGCAGCTCGGACCACTTGTGGTCAGGATGGCTATCTACAGTATTACTCTCCATTACATACTATCTACTAGTTGGGTTAAAATTCAACTCAAGGTTATAAACTTATTTTTGACTTCACAACTAAGTCAATCCACCCATAAATTTTTGATAGATGGGTGAAGAAGTACATATTCAGACAGGTTAATATTAAAAATCTTCTCATGTGGCTTTTTGAAGGGGTTTTCAAGTTTCAGTAGGTCATAGAAATTCCTTTCAGCCTGAAAATTTGGTATTGACTCTACCAACATTTTCCAATGCTTACCATTCTCACATTTCCTTTTTTCTACTTCTTTTTTCTCCAAACACCAAAACAGAAAGAACCCAGTCCCCTACAAATAGAATAAATGTTCCTTCACATACAGTAATTCCCAAGAAAACCAAAGTAAAGGATAATTACATTCATTTCATTTTAATGCCTGATTTTTCACTGCTGAAAAAGAATCCGCAGACTCCTTTTCAATGCTTATGTGTAAGGTACTATTGGGTACATCTACTCACCCAGATTGACTGATTCATACCCTCTTTTGAAGCTGTACTACTGACCTAACCACCACAGGAATGGGCTATGTTTTTGGTTGAAGTTGTCCAGGATAAGAAGTAAGGTTAGTAGAGTAGTGACCACTAAATAGAAGAGAAGGGTAGTATCTGTTCATTCACTCAATAGCAGTCACTACATAGCATGGGTCACCTCTGCTCTCTGTGGCTAGCTTATGGATTCTGACAGTGGGCTCTGTTGTGGTGTGACTGTCCAGTAGAATCAAAAGACTTAAAGAAAAAGCTCAAGAATTCTGGGTGACTTCCTTCTTCCTTGGATACAGAATCTCACATGTCCCACCCAGGGATCAAAGGCTTTGGTCACTGTCTCAGTACAGGACTTCTTCAATAAAGGTCCACTGGTCTTTAAGTGTTGTCAAGGTCAATGATCTTTGGCCAGTCCTGGCTTACAGACCTTTGCCCATGATAGGGAGATATCTAATGCCACTTGAAAACAGGCAAAAATAGAGTGGAGAGAACCAGACAGCTATGACTGACAGCTCTGAACAGATAGTCAGATGTGTATTTCAATCAACAAAAGAATCTATATCTGTAAATGTCTATGATGTCAACTACTGTGTAAAAACATTTCTTCAAAGATACAGGTAAAGGAAATGATTGCAAATGAAGAATAAGGTTCCCTGCTGTTATCAGAATATTTAAAAGTGTTTTCGTTCCCTTGGAGAGTCAAGTTAGACCTTGAGATTTCTTCTTTACACTATACAATTCACCTAGAAGTGCTGAGAGACTGGAATAATTTTTAAAACATCAACCAGATCTCCAGATGAAGAGAAAGGACAAGCAAGTACTTGGAAATGGCAGAGGTAAGAGCTTAATGTTTTGGACAACTTTAAAGAGTCCTGTTTGCTTTTCTGTAAACCAGAAAGATAATCCAGGATAAGCACAAATCATATTGTTGTTATTATGCAAAACTCCAAACTCTGGTTCCTGGGTTTGGCAGCAGGAAGCCTGTTGGCTTCTGAAGAGATACAGATGAAATTTATTTAATTAATCATTCCAAGATCAGGGCGTTGTGTTTGGTGTTCTCATGAGAAGGTGGTTTATACAAGTATTTTGAAGTTGGCAAATGACCTCCTTCTTGCACACATGGCTCTCCCTTTCAAAAAGCCACAATCCTACCCAAATGGACTCACTTTCAACCTGTCCTCTTCAGCCTCTATAGGCTATTCCTCATGCCCAGAACAGAATCCATCATTCTCCATTTCTGCCTATTAGCATCCTGCCTCTCCCTTTAAGGTCCATCTCAAGTACTTTCTCATCAATGAAGCCTTCTTAATCTCTCCACCTAGAAAGGCTATCTCTTTCTATGAGTCTCCTGGACTATTCAGTTTAGAACCAACTATGCCCCTAATCAGAGCAGACACTGGATAGAGTTCTGGGTCTGAAGTCAGGAAGACTCACCTTCCTGGGTTCAAATCTGGCTTCAGATACTTACTAGTTGTGTGACCTTGGGCAACTCACTTAATCTTATTTGCCTCAGTTTCTTCATGTATAAAATGAAAGAAGGAAATGGCAGACCACCAAATGGGGTCATGAATAACCAGACACAACTTAAATGACTGGGCACAACAACAAATGCACCAATTATTTTGCAACCTCAAGATGAAGCCATTTCCCAGTCTCTCTTAATTCTAGTGCCTTCCCTCTATCAACTATTTCCTATTTATTATGTAAATACCTTGCTTTGTATATAATTTTTTTCATGTTGATTCCACCATTAGATTGTGAACTCCTTGAGGATGGGGGCTGTCTTTTGTGTCTTTTTTTTTTAACCAAAGCACTTAGCATAGAGCCTGGGCATATAACAGCTGCTTAATAAATGCTTACTAATTGACTGAATCTCCCTTTAATTTTCATTACCTTAACAATGAAGTAGAGATTACTGCAAATTTCCCCAAATTTGTATTCGATAGCTGCTCATGTATGCTGTTCTGCATTTTGCTTCTCCAGGTAGATTGTAAACTCCTTTGGGAAGACGATATCCTATACATTTGTAGGTCCTGTGCTAGCTACTATATGATATTTAATATATACATATATATTTAAATCAACTGATAGGTTTATTAAAACAATTGATTCTAAGAGTAAAAAAGAGGCATCAATCCTACCTCTCACCTCCCCTTTCCAAAAAAAAAAAAAAATCTGGATTCTACTACAAAGAAAAAAGACTGTTACAGTCTCAATAGTATACATTAAAAACAAAAGTGTGTTGATGTGTTAGGGAGGATTAGAAGACAAGGGAAGAAGGAAAAGACACAAAAGATATTCTCAGTAATATGCAAGATATAAATAGATTCGGACAAACAACTGTAGTATTGAACTCTAACGACTTGGTCTAGTTTGGGCTTGCCCAGGGATGCTTTCCACCAAAGGGATCTGAAGAACATTGGGCTAAAAATAAAGATACAATGAAACTGTTCTTACAAAGAATTTTTATCTTCCCAGTACAAGTGTGAGTCCTGAGAAACAAGACCATTTGAGTCTTAAAGGAGGCAGGAAATCCTTATTTTCAGCAAACCCGTGAAACACAGATTGGTGTCGGGCTAAGCCCCAGGAAGGATACAGAGCTTAGGTAAGACACAGTCTCTGCTCTTGTGGATCTTACAGGCTAATTAGGGAGGAGAAGACCCTGGTATAGGCAGCTACAAAACAAAAACTCTCATAAAACAAGTAAATATCTTAGGGACATTTTTTTATATCTTGGAGGCTCAAGGAAGCCTTCGTGGATGTAGCATTGGGTTAAGTTTCAAAGGTAGGCATGAATTCAAAAGATATTTATTAAATGCCCATTACATGCAAGGGAACTCACATTACTTTATGTGACACAGACAAAAACAAAACATTGTTGTACAAAGGGACTAGAAGAAATACACAAGTAAGTACAGGAAAAAATGAAATAATAATTGAGAAGAAAGAATACATTAACAACTGTCAGGAAAGGGATCAGCAAAGACTTCTCAGAGGTGGTGGTACCTGAAGTACAGATGAGATGAGACAGAAAAGGATTCCAGACAGAGAGGGATGAACCATGATTGTAAAGTAACAAAAGTAGATGTGTGTTTAGAGTTCAGCAAATAGCCAATAATTCCATTGGAATGGAATGGATAGATAGAGTTCTTGAAGAGGGTGTTCTGTGAAATCAGGCTGGAAAAATAGGTAAGTCTTAATGACTGGGCAAGAAGCATGAATTTTAATCCAGAGGCTATAATCAGGAATCAATCATAGTTTATAAGCAAGTGGGGAAGATGATCATACATATGCTTTAGGAAAATTATTTTGGCAGTTGTGGGAAGGATGGATTAGAGACAGGAGAGACTAGGAACAGAGAAACAAATTAGAAAGCTATTAAGGTAGTCTGGACAGGGGTGATGAGGGTCCAGAAGGGAGGTGGTGGCTGAATGTATATTTTCTTTTTAAATTTTAACTGCCTCAGTTTTGTTTGTGTGAAACATTTGTTTAACTTCATATAATCATTAATTGTTTTTTAACTGAGCTCTAAGTTTTCTCCTTCCCTCTCCTCCCTCTCCCAATTGTGCAGAAAGCAAGCAATATGTCAATTACAATATGTGAAATTATGCAAAACATTTCCATTTTTGCCAGGTTGTAAAAGAAAACACACATGCTCAAAAGAAAAAAGTGAAAAAAAATATGCTTCGATATGCACTCAGTGTTTATCAGTTTTCTCTCTGGAAATGTACAGCATTTTCCACCATGAGTCTTTCAGAATTGTATTGAATCATCATCTTGGTCAGAGTAGCTAAGTCTCACAGTTGATCATTTTTACAATACTGCTTTCACTGCGTACAATGTTCTCTTAGATCTATTCTTTCACTTTTTATCAGTTCATATCAGTTCAGACTTTTCTGAAACCATGCTCAACATTTTTTTATTTTAAAATTTTCATTATATATAGTAACCATCAACAACTAAAAATATTTAAATAAACACAAAAAAGTACCAAGCCACAAACTCCACATTGTTTACCATTTATTTAAAAATATGTGAATTATCTATGCATGCTAAACATCCTCTGCTTTTGGGTTCCCTTTGGATTTGTTTTACTTGGATACTTTTTTCCCTGCTTGATTTTGTTGCTATAATTTTTAATGTAATCATAGTATGTATTTTTCTTATTCTCTATTCTTTTTTCATCTCTTCACATATTTCCCTTATTTTCTTTATATTTCCAATATTTGCCATTTCTAATAACATAATATAATCTGTTACATTCAAATATCAGTCTGTTCAGCCATTTCCCCCAATCATTGCAGTTGTGTTATTTCCAAATTATTTTGTCATTATAAACAAAACTTCCATGAATATTTTGATATATACACAGCTTTTTAATGTCAAGCTTAATTCTAGTAATGGGTCCCTAGGATAATAAGCATGAACTGTTTTATATCTCTTAATGTAGTCTTTTTTTTCTAAAAAGAAATTCACAGCTACTTTAACAATATAATATTAGGCATGTTTCTCCATGTTCTATCAACATTTAATTTGAACAACTTAACCAGTCTGGTTCTGAGATAACATACATTATTATCAGGACCACATTTAGCTAGATTGGTCTTCAGGCAGCAGTTGCAGTCTATTGTCAGGACTGTACTCTTTCCAAAACCAAGTCTTTCCAGCTTGGTCAAACCCAGTAGAACTTTTGTTCCAGTGCCACAACCCCTCAGGAGTGTAGAATCACCTTCCTACAGTATGATGAGTATTAAATGAATATTTTGAACAACATAATACATCCTTCCTCTAATTACTGTGTTTACTATATTCCATAGGTTTTGATATATTGTCTCATTATTAACATTCTCTTTAATAAGAATATTTATTGTTTTAATAATTTGTTCTTTAATATTCATTCTTTAAGATTAAAATATTTAGTCTCCAATTGTTTTTGTTTCCATGGTTCATTATTATATATAATTTTTACTGTTATGATTTGAAAAGTATACATTTAATATTTTTGCTTTTCTACATTAATCTATACTGTTTTGTGCCCTAATATATGGTCAATTTTTGTAAATGTGCCAGGTATCAAAGAGAAGAAGGCATACTTTCTTCTATACCCATTCAATTCTTTCCAGATATATTGAACTTATTATCTAAGATTCTATTCATCTCCTTAACTCTTCTTTTTTTGGGGAGTGAGGGGTTAGATTTCTCTAGTTCTGAGAGGGGAAAATTAAAGACCACCACTATTACTATTTTGTATCTAATTCTATCTGTAATTCATTTAGTTTTTCCTTTAAAAATCTGGATGCTAAAATACTTGGTGCACACAGGTCCAATACTGATAATGATTCATTATCCATTGTTCCTAACATAATATAGTTACCCTATATGTAGTTCATTCCTTCTAATTATATTTATTTTAGCCCCAACTCTGTTGGAGATCAGGACTGCTACCTCTGCCTTCTCTGGATAAGCTGAAGTATAGGATATTCTACTTCCTCACCTTCATTCTATGTGTCTCTCATTTTCAATGTGTTTCTTGTAAACAACAAATTGTCAGATCCTGGTTTTTTATCCTTTATGCTATCCACTTTCATCCAATGGGTAAATTCATCCCATTCACATTCAATGTCATAGTTACTAGCTGTGTATTTCTATCTACTCTGTTCCTTCTCACCATTTGCCCTCCTTTTTCTTTCTTTCCTCCATATTTTTTTTCAGATGTCCAATTTCCTTTAACCAATACCTTTGTAATTCACACTTCTTCCCCCAAATCCTCTCCCATTGCTCTCCTGGGTACAAACTGGTCCATCTTTCCAAAGGTCCTTCCCTTGTCTCTTCCCCCTTACCTTTAATTCTTATTCTATCCCTCTTTCCAGACATTTCTTCCTTATCCCCCTAAGTGTGCCCTCCTACTTCTTGATATAAGTTAAGATTCTAAAATCTCTCCCCTATCTTGTTCTAAGAATCAATCCTTTATCTCCTCACCTTATGACTACCTCTTGATATGTACTCCCCTCTAATTACCCTTCCCCCTTCTTATCCCCTTGCCCTCCTTCCTCTTAACCCATTCTTCCTTCTCTTAGTCCCCCCAAAGGACTCTCAGTTCCTCCCTTATCTCATCCCACTTCCCTCCTATTTTTCTGTACATTAGGAATTGCGTATGTTGTTCTCTCTTTATCCCAGATCTAAAAGGTTCAAGTATTACCTGCTCTTCATCTCCTCTAAACATTTCTTATAATATAATAATATTATTCCATTATAATCACATGCCACAACTTGTTCTGCCATTCCCCAATTGATGGACATATCTTCAATTTACAGTTTTTTGTCATTATAAAAAAAAAAAAGCTGCCATAAATATCTTTGTATATATGGATCCTTTTCCTTTACTTTAATCTCTTTGGGATACAGAACTAGTAGTAGTGCTGAATCAAAGGATATGCACTCTTTTAAAGCCTTTTGGGCATGGTTCCAAAGTGTTTCCCAGAATGGTTGGACCAGCTCACAACTCTACCAACAGTGCATTGGTGTCCCTATTTTTTTCCACATCCCCTCCAACATCTGTCATTTCCCCTTTTTATCATGTTGGACAATCTGATAGGTAAGAGATGGTACCTCAGAGTTGTTTTAATTTGCATTTCTCTATTCAATAGTGATTTGAAGCATTTTACATGATTTTTGGATAGCTTTAATTTCTTCTTCTGAAAATTGCTTGTTTTTATCTTTTGACCATTTATCAGTTAGGGAATGGCTCCTATGTTTTATAAATTTGGCATAGTTCCCTATATATTTGAGAAATAAGACTATTATCAGAGAAACTTTCTTTGAATTTCCCCCCAGTGTCCTGCTTTTCTTCTAATCTTGGCTATATTAGTTTCGTTTGTACAAAATCTTTTTATTTTCTGTAGTCAAAATTATCCATTTTATTTTCCATGATCCTCTCTACCTCTTGCTTGATCATAAAATCTTCCCTAATCCATAGATATGACAGGTGAAAATTTTCATGTTCCCCAAATTCACTTATGACATTACTCTTTATGTTTAAATCATGTATCCTATTAACATTATCTTGATGTATATAGTGTAAGATGTTGATCTCTGCCTAGTTTCTGCCAAACTACTCTCCAGTTTTCCAGGAATTTTTGTCAAATAGTGAATTCTTCCCCCTTCAAAAGATTAACTGTTTGGATTGAACAATAGACTACTAAGGTCATTTACTACTGAGTTTTGTGTACCTGAGTTATTCTACTATTCTTAGCCAGTACAGATTGTTTTCATGATCACTACTTTGTAATATAATTTGAAATCTGGTATGTCTAGGCCACTTTCCTGCACATTAACTTTATATAATCAAAATAGTCCATTTATCTTTTATGATCTTCTCTATCACTTGTTTGGTCATGAATTCTTTTCCTAGCCAGATATCCCTATCCTTGCCCCTCTAATTTGTTTATGATTTAGCGTTTTTAAATCAAGGTCATCCATTTGGAATTTATTTTGGTATATGGCATGAAATATTTGTCTAAACCTAATTTCTGCCAAATTTTTCCAGTCTTCCTAGAATTTGTTGTTGAATACTAGGTTCTTACCTCAGTAGATAAAGTTTTGGGGTTCATCAAACATCATACTACTATATGAGCTCCTTGAGAGCAGAGAATACTTTTTACTTCTCTTTATGTCCCCAACATTTAGCACAGTGACTGACAGGTAGTAGGTATTTACTGTTTATTGATTTATTCTATTCTACTGATCAGTTTTTTTCTCTTTCGTGCCCAATTCCAAATAATTCTGATAAAATACTCCTTGTGGGATAGTTTCAGATCTAAGTACTGCTATAACCTCTTCCTCCTCACTTTTTTCCATGACTTCCCTTGGCATGCTTAATCTTTTTAAACAGGGAATTTTGGAAGATGTTTGGAGGACAGAGGATGATAATGAACTCTGTTGTAGATATATCAATGCTTGTATGACCATCAGAGGCTTATATGACATCCAGCAGGCAAAGATAGGGAAGGAGATCATTTTAGAAAGAGGAAATGAAGAAGCAGAGAGATGAAGGTGGGAAGGTATAAAGGTTGTTCAGTTGAGAAAAAGCATCCTTGTGTAGGGAGTTCATAAAATGTATGAAAGGGAGTAATAAAAAGCTAAGACTAGAGGGTAGGATGGTGCCAACCTGTGGAGGGCCTTAAATAACTGGCAAATAAGTTTGCACTTTATTCAGTCGGACATTGGGAGCCACTGACGATTTCTGAGCTGTGGAATGCATGCTTGTTGAAACTGAAAATGGAAATGACAAAAATCTTCTCACTGAGTCTTCTGACCTCTTTTGACAAACTGTTCCCTATGCTGCTAGAAACACTGACCACACTGTGGTCAGTCCTTTGACTTTGTGACCTTTACAACTAAGATTGTCAATTCTATTCGCTGTGAGTTGAGTGGGGAAATTGCCAGAGTGCTGAGAGACTAACCTACAGTGCTTCCTAACCTTACTCAACAGTGAGTTATTGAGAGCAGTTTGGTGAGACGTCTTGCCTAGCCTTGCAAAGAGACTTCCTAGTAAATATTTAAAGTGTGTAAATACCTCCAAGTGAAGTTTTTAAAAATGTGTAAAACACACAAATGTTGGACCAAATATCCATCTCAATTTCATAATCATATTTAGAAGTAAAATATCTCCATGGATTCAGAAAGGTACAAACCATGAAAAAAAACATGAAAAGTTTTAATCTTTGAAAATGAAACAATTTTCTCCCTGTATTTTGAGTGGCAAATCCTTAAGAACATTCTTATTATTTTATCGTGAAAAATATTTTTGCTATATTACTCTCTAATGTTTAAAAAATTGAATTTCAGTAGTCTAACTGCCACATGTCAACCCGAGCTAATCCCAAGTAAAATTATAATGGCACATTTTAAAACTCTACATACAATGGTTATAATAGTAATTTTAAAGATATATAGTTTTAATCTTTATATGGCATTCTCTTATTAGAAGGCATACTTTGAAGAAAGCATTGCTAAAAAAAATCTAGGCAATACGGTAGAATGTTGAGAATCAAATGACTGAATTGTTGGCAGGATTCTTCAGGGGTCAACTAGTCCAAAATATATTTGAACCCCTTCCCACAAACTCCATCTCTGACAACAACCTGACAAGTGGTCATCTAGCCTTTGAAAATCCCCAATGTATTCTATCCCTCAAGACATCCCATTCCACTTCTAATTAGTTCCAATAACCTCCTCACCATCTTCTTAACTCAAGTCTCTCTCTCCAGTATGTAGCCTAGTGCCTGGCACACAAGAGACATTAAAAGGCGTGTTGAATGGATTGACTGAATCCTTAGAAAGTTTTTCTTTAATGATGTAACCAACCGTTTTTACTCATCCCTCCCAAGATCTTCCTTGTGAGTGGACCAGAACAAGTCTAATTCTCTTCCACCTGATAGCTCTTCATCTCTTGAAAGGCGTGCTACCATGTCTCCCCTAAGATTTCTCTTTTCCAGCTAACATTCCTAACTACTTCCTTCAAATGACCTTTATAAGGCATACAACTCAAATTCAGCCATTCAGTATTCCAAATGCCCTTTTCTGAAAATTCCCTAGGTTAGCAATATTCTTTCTAAAATGTGGTGATGAGAACAGAAGAGGAATACTCCAGATGTTGTCTGGCCAGGTATAATACAAATGGGCAATTTGCCTTCTTCTCCCTGGACACTAGGTTTTTTAAAGGCAGCCTATAATTGCATTCCATTTTGAAAAGGTAAATGAATTGTCTGGCATGGTGAAACCAGGCAGGATCTTTGTGACGGCCACAAACATCTGGATTTTCACAGGGGCCTGGATGCTAGATTTAGAGCTAGAAGGAACCCTTACAAATAAGGGCTGAAGCCCAGCGACTTAATATAAATATTCTGTCCAAGTTACACAGGGAGTAAATGACAGAGTTAGGACAAGGAGCAGCATCCTCTAACTTCAATTCCAGGATACTTTCTGCTGTATGTGAGGAGTGAAAAGCAGTTCACAACCCTTTTCTTCATACCCTAAGATCAGTATATAAATGAATATACATTCTCTAGATAATTTTAATTGTAACATGTATCACATTCACCTAATATTTAATAATTCATTCCAGATTCATCTCCAATAACCCATTCTAGATCCATTCCCAACAACCCATTCTTGATTCATCTTCAGCAGTCTGTGGGCTATTCTAGATTTATCTCTGCTGATCTATTCTAGGTTCATCTTTAATAATACATTCTAGATTTTTGTCAGGAATTAATAAAGTCAAGTTCACTAGCCTTCAGACCATAGACTACATTTCCTTTTTTTTTTTTTTTAAACTAGGACATCTACCCTTTTACAGTCTTATGAAGCTTCTCTGGATCTCTATGATCGTAAAAAAAAATCACTAACAGTGGTTAAGTATTCACACCTGTCAATTCTTTTGATATCACTGGATATAGTTAATTTATATCAGGAAGGTACCTTGATTTCAGCAAAAACATCAAGGTATTCCCTTACGATCTCTGATGTCAATTCGTCATATTCTGCTTTCCTGTTTTTTGCCTTGATAGAGAAAATAGGAGCAAAGTGGAAGTGAGAAGATCTGTCTTCTTTATAGTGTCAGTTATCATATGATCTTTCATCATTTATGGTGATTCAATTCCTTCTTTCTTATCATAAATATGACTTTTTTGAAAAAAAAAACACCTTATTATTCATTAGCTTTCCCTGCTAGACTCAGTTATAGACATAGTTTAGTAGTCTTGACACTATTCTCACAAATGATGCCACACTTTTGTATACATTCTCTATCACTTGTCCTTATTTCCATCTTTCCTAGATGCCTTTTTTTAAAACATTTACCTTCTGTTTTAGAATCAGTATTAGATATTGGCTCTAAGGCAGAAAAGTTGTAAGGGCTGGGCAAAGAGGGTTAAGTGACACATCTAGAATTACACAGCTAAGAAGTGTCTGAGGCCAGATTTGAACCCAGAATCTCCCATCTCAAGACTTGATGCTCTATTCACTGAGGCACCTAGCTCCTTTCCCCCTGACACATCTTTTAAAAATTGGCTTTATTAATTAGCTTGTCTTTTTCTTTCTCTTTGAAATTATTTCTTTTAATATCCTCAAATTCCATTTGTGAGAGATGTCCATCTCTCCTGAGCTGACTTCTAGAATTTTTGCCCTTGAGATCCTACCTATGCTTTCTCTGAATTCTTTGAAATCTGCTCCCCACAAATTTAGCCTGGATTTCTTCTTCTCTGTCATAAACTCCAAGAGGTAGTGGACATTTCCTCTAAAGATTATAATAATTATCTACCACAACTACCAATTCCTCTCTGTTAGTGGAAATCAAAAGAACAGAATTTAATCCTTTTCGTTTCTCCACCTTCTGAAAGATGAAATTTTTCTGTAAAGTAGGTTTAAAAAAAAGTAATAATTAGGAGCTTTGCTTTTGGCAGGGAGAGAAAACTCCAGTAAGTGTCTAAATAACTGAAATTCCCATTGCTACTCTTTTATATGCTAGGTATATGATCTGTTTCAAAACTCATCATATATTTCCTCTTTCTATCCTGTTATTTTCTGGTATCTTCTGATGACAATATTAATGTTTTTCTGCTTCTGCTGATATTCACCTGCATTACCTTCTTCAAATTTCCCTTCTCTGATTCTTAAATTTCTCCATTGGAGTTTATTTTTTTAAATATGTAATGTTATTTTACCACAACCTTCCCCAATCACTTTTTTTTTTTAACACATACTGTTTCTTTTAATAAGGTATATTCTTCCAGGATCACATTCAGGTCTTCATCCCACCAAGTCTCAGTGATCTATGAATCCAAATTTCCTCTCATGTGTTACAATCTCTAATTCATATTTTTGTATATTTAAGAAAAGCCACCTGAAGCCATGAGTTTTACTACTGGCTCCATTTTTTATTTTTGTCAATGATTTTCTGGGTTCTTCCATACTGAATGCTATCTAGAACTCTGGAGAGATTTATCCATTTTTTTCTCTCCTTTTTTTGTTTAAAGTCTAAATCATTGGGATTGCAAGGCTCTAGGTATATACAACCTTATTAGCACTCCATCCCTGACCAGCATCCTGTTATTCCTTATACTTAAACCATAATCTTGACATTCAAACCCAATCTCAATTCCAGATACCAGCCTCTTAACCATCTTCAATTCCCATAGAAGTTTCTGCCAAGGAGTAACTTCCAATAGGCAGCAGTAAGCTAGGTTCCCTGCTAAAAACATCACTCAGATTCAAGATTTCAGGCCAGGCTTTGTATCTTTTGTACTATCTAACTGCCCACCCAGTTAAATTAACTCTTCAGCTGACACTGTCTCTGGAGTTGGTGATTCTCAGGGCTTAGCTTCCTACCTCACTAGGTAAACAAATAAACAAAACAATCAAAAAGAACAAGAGAAATCAGAAGTCATGGGCTCAAATTTTTGCTCTCCTCCTAACTCTGTGACTTTTAGAGAAATCACACTCCTTCTCAAGATCTCAGCTTCCTCATCTTTAAAATGGGAGCATTAAACTAGCTTATCTCTAAAGTCCCTTCCCTCTCTAAAATACTATAATCATTTAAATGGGTTAAAGGCCAAACTGAAAGGCTAACAGAACTGAACACATTGATCAAGGCTCTGGGAGAGAACTAGAAACTCTGCTAACAAAGAAGATGATTACAGCTGTCTAAAATAAAATCTATATCACAAAGATGGGAGAGGGGAGGTAGTATGCTTGTAAAAATCGAGAAGAGTATATGCTATTGTTTTCACAGTCTTTGGTGCTTGTGAGAAAGTTTATGAAAACAATGTTTTATTTAATTGCTTGATGTGCCCCTTTGAGAAGTATAAATCGACAGTGAACATATAAACACACAAATACATACGCACACTTCAACAATAAATGCATTTTGTCCTTGGAAAAGGAAACTGCATTCTACATTATTCTTTATACTACAATCTGTTGGCTTAAAGTTGAGTCTGCATTGAAATCATTTGAGTTGTTGTAACAGTTCCCAAAGAACCCTTCAAATTTGCCAGAAAATACAGAATCTACAAAAGATGACTGATATAAAGACTAAATAAAAATGACTAATTGAATGAACAGTTACTGATGGTTTTCAGATGCAAATTTTGGCACTTCACCTTCATTTTAATTAATTCCATTAAATTGGTGTTCATAGGTCAGAGGAATTTATGACTACACACCAAAAATGCTGTTTATAAAACCATTTACTGGGAATAGCCTACAGATATTTTGAAACATATTTTTCCACTTGTCCAATTCAAATTGCTACAACTTCAATCCTCCCCCCCTTTAATATGAAGCTGGGTTTTGCACTTTTTAAATTCATTTCTCACTTTCTTCTTTTTTTTTTTTCTTTTCCAATGAGGGAGATCCTCTCATTATAAAATCCCATCCCATTCTCTCCTGAACATACCATCTGTACACTTTAAACTATAAGGGAGAAAAAAAGTTGGGAGTGAAAATAAACAAATACTCATACGTGTAGACACACACATACTAAAGTGATAGTTTAGAGGAAAGGAAAAACGAGGGTAGAAGGTATGAATGAAAAGGATAAAAAAAAAGAGGTCACTTTGGCGTATGCCCACACCCATTACCAACAGGGTCACCCAGGTCCCTGGTTTGGCACTGAGAGATGTTTCAAAACAAGGATGAGTTTAAGGCAAACCAAGACCCATCAGAAGAACAACCCTGCTTTATTCAAGTGATGGAACACATCCCGAATTTAGCTTTGAACTAGGAGACTCAAAGGGATATTAAGAGCTTCTTTTCCTTCTTTCTCTGAAAATGTGAAGGGAACAAAAAAGAAAAGAAAACAAAAGCCACATGCTTGGAGTCTCCTCACCACCATTCATCATCCAGTTATTTAGTTTCAGCTCTGTGGCTTCACTTTCTGATTGGCCAATTACTCCCAGAACCTCCCCAAGCCAAAGATGCCTCCACCTCTTTCCAAGATGCATGGCTAACTCTCTTCCACAAGACTTTCCCAATCATGTCCCAGGCTCTGAAACCTTTGCCCTCCCTGGTTCTTACATTAGGATGTAAGCTCTTATAGGGCAAGGTTTCTTTCTTTAGGCTTCTATTTTTATTTCCAGTGCTTGGCACATAGTATTTTGTTGTTGTTATTGAGTCATGTCCAAGTCTTTGTGTCCCCACTTGGGGTTTTCTTGGCAGAGATTTTGGAGTGGTTTGCCATTTCCTTCTCCAGCTTATTTTATAGATGAGGAAACTAAAGGAAACCAGGATCAAGTGACTTGCCCAGAGTCACACAACTGCTAAGTGTCTGAGGGCAGATATGATTTCATGAAGATGAACCTTTCTGATTCCAAGCCCAGGGCTTTATCTGCTGTACCAGATGTGCCATCTCGCTTCCTGGCACACTGTAAGTGCTTTGTAAATGTTTGGTGATTGGTGAGACTTTTTAGATAAAACTTCTCTGGGTCTCACTTTCCTCATCAATCAAAATTTATGACTGCTTATCTACCATCTCACTGAAGTTTACAAAGAAGATTAAATTAAATAATAGATGTTAAGCTAATTTTAAAAGGCTTTTAAAATGCTAAACAAATGTAAGAGATTAACTACTATGAATACTGTTCTATAAGGATGCATTTATTAAAAATCTTTTCCCAGAATCTCACTTGGGTTTTAAGAGTGAGAATTATGCTACATAAGTAAGCCATCACTATTTTAGGCTCAAGTTTTACAGTTTCCAATAGAAGTCACTTGCTGCTTACCAATCATTTCCAGGTCAAATAGGGTAAACACCTGAGTCTCAAAAGTCTCAACTTGGCATAGTTGGAC
The DNA here is from genome assembly GCF_016433145.1 of Gracilinanus agilis. Classification (NCBI taxonomy): domain Eukaryota; kingdom Metazoa; phylum Chordata; class Mammalia; order Didelphimorphia; family Didelphidae; genus Gracilinanus; species Gracilinanus agilis. The sequence goes on from NC_058131.1 coordinate 90,847,111, forward strand.
TTTATTCAAACCCCAAATTCCAAATTAAATGAGAGCCACTTTCTTATATGGCTCCAGGCTTTCTCTCTGAGTTAATACTGGAACAGTCGATAACTACAATGAATTAGAAGCATGTCAGATTACCATAATCCTTTAAGTTATCATTTGTTGAACTGAATTAAAGTCAAGGAAGTTAAATTTTTAAAAAAGGATATCCGGCTGCCTTTGGTATAAGAAGGGCCTGTGAATTAAACTTTTTTTCTTATCAGAAAAAGAGGAAAGTAGCTAAGAAAATTGAAAGGAGATCTAAGGTAAAGATACAGTGGGGGAGTGGGGGAGACATTCTTATACAAAAATAAGGAATGTATGTAAGGACCTGGCACCTAGCAGTGCGTGGCACATACTAGGTGCTTCAATAAATCCTTGTTGACTTGCCTTGATCAGTAGGAAACTGGTCCAGGGTGAGTCTGCAACTCCATCCTTTTATATGTTATGATTACATTTATGTGTTTTGCCTACTCTCCATTAGACTCCGTTCCATTAGGTCAGGGGCTATTTATTATCTGAACTTTGCATTTCCCTTAGTACTTAACCCAGTGCTCTCCACAAGTCATCAATTAACAAGTAACTACTCCGTGCCAGGCACTCTGCTGACCCTGGGAATATCTGGTTAGACGTGAACTAGTCCCTGTCATTCGGGAGTTTACATTCCATCTCATGAGACCACATAAGCATTGTCTATAACTATATGCAATATGGTACTCAGCCCTTTTCCAGTCATGTCTGACTCTTCTTCATGATCCCATTTGAGGTTTCCTTGGCAAAGATACTGGGATGGTCTGCTATTTCCTTTTCCAAATCATTTTACACATAAGGAACTGAGGCAAACAAGGCTAAGTGACTTGCCCAGGTTCATACAGCTAGCAAATGTCCAAGGCCAGATTTGAACTCTGGAAGATGAGTCTCCTTGACCTCAGGCCCGGCCACGCTAGATGCTGTGCTGCCTAGCTGTTATTTCCGTAGGAAGGTGCTACACAAATCAGCAAAGACTTAAAATAGAAGGTGAACTGGACCTAGGCCCAAAACGCTAAAACCAAGCATACAATACTTACCAATAATACCACCTCTAAGTCTATATCCCAAAGAGATAAAAAAACATTCAAAAAGAAAAAGTACTTATTTGTGCAAAAATATTTATAGCAGTTCTTTTTGTACTGGCAAAGAATTGGAAAGTGAGGGGATACTCATCATATGGGGTTGAACGAGTTGTGTATTGTGCTATAAGAAATGATGTATAGGGCAATTTTAGAAAAACTTAGACTTACATGAACTGATGCAGAGAAAAGTAAGCAGAACCAGGAGAACATTATGCACAGTAATAGCAATATTGTATGATGAACAACTGTGAATGACTCATAATAAAAAATGCCATCTGCTTCCAGAGAAAGAACTGATGGAGTCTGAACAAAGCATACTGTATTTCACTTTATTTATTCTTTTTTTTGTTTGGTTTTTTTTTCAAATTTTCTTCCACAAAAAGACCAAGATGGAAAAAAATTTTATATGATTGTACATGTAAAATCTATATCAGATGACTTACTATCTCAGGGAGGGGTGGTAGGAAAGGAGAGAATTTAGAATTCAAAGTTTTTTTTAAAGACTGTAAAAAATTATTTTTGCATGTAATTGAGGTGGGCGGATAAAATGTTATAAATAAAAACAAAAACAAAACAACAGAAGGTGGAGCCTGAGCTGAACCTTGAAGGAAAATAGCATTTCTAAAAGGTGAAAGCAGGAAGGACTGGGCATTTAATAAATGTTTCTGGAATTGAATTTTTCTTCCTAAAACTTGTGTTACGGTTAAAATTAATAAATAATAACCAAGTATTATACTTTATAAAGTTTATTAATAATAACTAAGGTAAAAAACCTAGGTAACCCAGCCCTGGTCGTGAAAAAAAAAAAAAGAGAGAACAAGGGGTGAAGTTACAGAACTTATAAACCAAATGTGACCACACAACCTGGTGGAGAGATTAAAAAGAATTCTGGGAAATGCTGAAGGACTTCTTGGGGATAAAGTCCAAGGGTTCAAGATTTCTGATTATACACTCGTAAAGTAGATTTGATGCACAAGGCACAGGGTCCACCCCTGTAACTCTCAAGAAAGCCAATGATAAAATACCTTGTACAAAGGTACCCAGCAATTCAGAAGCAGTTATCAATTCTATTCATCATCAAATGAGATAACATGTAAAGCATTTTGCAAATAAATCTTAAAGTGTTCTCTAAATGGTATCTATTTCTACAAATACATAAAAACCACAAGTCTCCAAATCACATAGGAGATAATAGAAAGAAGTATAAGACACTCAAGAGGTTATAATTTACAATTATAGAATACTTTCTATAGTGCAAGAGAAGGTAAAGACAAAACACAAAGTACTACAGGAGTCCAGAAGAAGAGAATATTGCAGACAGACAATCAGGGAAGGCTTTGTGGAAGAGGTAGGATATGAGATGCCACATAAAGAACACAAAGAATTCAGATAAGCAGAGATGGGGAAGGGTATTCCCAAAGAGGAAATAGTCAGAACTTATGAATAGGAGACAATGGTAGGAGAAGATCTAACTGGGGTGGAGGCTTACTGCTAACAGAAAAGGTAGTTCTTTAACCCCTTTAAAAGATTCAGGATTTTATTTGTTTGAATATTCTCTCCACCAATTTAGATTGCAACTCTTCTAAGGTGTTGTGAGTTCTATGGTTAAACAATTCATCCTTCCTTTGGTAGCTAGTCTTCTAGAAATAAGGTAGAATAGTCCTCAGACAAGAGTCTATCACCAGGAAGTCTATACTCAAAGCCCTTCCAGTTGAAAAGAGCCTGCTGGCATTCACGTTCTACTGGCACCATCTTTAAGGATGCAAGGCTCCCTCCATCTCCCAAGGAGACATCAAAGTGCTTTGGTGGAAGGCCATTTGGTACAATATCAGGGCTCACACTTAACCACAACCTAAAAGGACCTGGGGGCTCAAAAAATACTTCCTTCTAAAGTAAAATACAACAAATCTAGGAGACATGTGGAGGAGGTATCATTACGCCCCACGTGGCAGATGAAGAAATAGAATTCGAGTCATAAAGCGATTTGTCCAAAGTCAAACTTAGTAAGTTAATGGCAGCCTTAATTCACTTAACATATCACAATAGGGTATCACAAAGAATTTTCTTCACATCCAGAGGGGCTGGGGATACAAGTATCAGTTATCACCATTTTACAGATCAGGAAACTGAGGCTGAAAAAAGTTAAAGTGACGGGAGTAGAAATGGAAAAGCAAAACATATGATATCACTTACCACATGTATATAAGGGTATGTAATTAGGCCTTAAAAATGGTTTTATAGCAAAAATGAATAATGTGGAAATAGGTATCAAGTGACAACATTTAAACAACCCAGTGGAATTGCTTGTTGGCTCAGGGAGGGAGGAGGGAAGATGGGAGGGAAAGAAAATGAATTGTGTAAACATGGGGACAAAAAAAAAATCCTTCAAATAAATAAATAAATTTTTGAAAAGAGTTAAGTGACTTGCTTATCATCTCAAGGATACTAAGTGGTAGAGCTGAGACTCAAACAGGGACCTTCTAAGGCTAAGTTCAGTCTGCTATGTTGTGTTGCTTTAGGACTAGACCTTGGAAGAAAATGAAAGCCAAGATAAGAAAACTGGACTTTATCCTGTGGTGACTGGGAAAGCACTGAAGGTTGTTGAGGAGGGGAGTAACACTATGAAAGGGTCTTTGAGTAATTCCAAAGAAGTTCTCTCTTAAACCCTTTCATATAGGACCACACTGGTCTCACGATAGTCTGAAAGACTGATTTTGCTTCCTGTCTGCATGCCAAAGGAGTACTTTCCTATTTAAATATTACAAATAAAATCCCATCATTGAAGCTTGGCTGTAAAATGCCCAGTGAACCATATCTACCTGGCGAAAGAGGCTGAATGGCTGAAAGGTCCATTTTAAGCATCGCTGAAAGAAAGATTATTGAAGGCCTGACACTGGTCTCCAAAAATGCTTCCCCTCACCCCTTGCCTCCCTCGCTCTCCCCCATGCACCCTGACTGGGGTCTTTATTTTACACTTAACCATTATATATTTCCTTATGTACCTGGCAAGGCAAGCTGTTAGTCATCAATCTACATAGTTTGGGTTAATAGGATCTTTGTTCGGAAAATTAAATTATGTTTTTGAGTCTTCGTGAGGCTGAGAATGAAAATGTCAAGGAAAAGGGGGAGGATAGCTGATTTTCTCTCTACTAATTTGATCACTAAGCAGTCGCTGCCCAAATTCTAATTTTTTCCCTGATTAACTGCGTCGCATCACTTGAAGGCATCATTTCATTCCTGTTTTCTGCTGTAACTGCAGACACTAGTCACAGTGTGTGGCTCCCTCCTACTTTCTGGGCAGTTGGTTTGTCCCCCCTTTGAATGCTTTCTGGTTGACTACCCTGCTCTAGTCTCAATAAAGCTTCTATGATCAAAGGGCCTGAAATGCTGAAGTGTTACTTCTGCAGTTTCGTGTCCCATCGAGGTGACGCCTACCACCCCATCATGGAAAAAGTGACTAGCCCTTGTTTTCAGGGGCTCCAAAGAACGACGGTGTCTTTGGCAGCTTCTGCCTCCTGAAAGTTAAAAGGAGGAGCAGCCCTTGAGAGGTTTAAGCCAAGCTTTCACCTACCTAAAAGTTTACCAAACAATTTACTTTTGCAAACCAGACAAGGCACGCGGCTTTACCAGCGGTTGAGACAAAAATGTGTTTTGGCTGCATTTGCTAACTTTGTTGGTTACAATACATTTGCCAGCATTTGGAAACTATAAACAGGGTCACAAATAAGCAGCAACAACTACTGAAAAATTCCAGTTAAACATGCTGGACTAGAAAAGGGAGACAATCTTGGTTAGTGTGATATTCTGGACCTCAGGACCCCAGCTGAATAGAAGCTCCTCGGGAAAGGTCAGTCTGGTACCAGCATTGCAAGAGGGTAATGTGTGCCAGATTAAAAAAGCAGCAAGGACCAGGCCACGGGATCATTTCCCAGAGGATGACACACACAGTTCAGTCTGTCAACAACTCTGGACAATCCTTAATGTGCCTAAATATCTCCTGGGTGCTGGGCCTTCAGAAACACCCACGAGGCATCAATCACAGCTCTACCAACAATGTTGTTAAAGTAGTGATAACATGCCTCACTATTCCAAGAAAGGGAAAAAAAAAAGCCTTTAAATTCCAAACATGAAGAAAGCAAGACAACTTCTCTGATAGGTTCAAATACTCAAGATTACTACAGAAAAGTCATATGTAAATAAAAGTTGGGGAAGTTACTGGGAGGCTATTTAAATGAAAGGAGAAAAGAAAATGAAATTTACACTCATCTTTTTTTGGAAACTAGAAGGACTTTATGGTTCTCATTTTTTGTTTTCTTTAAGTTTCTGGCATAATTATAGGTTTGTTTTTTTTCAATTTCCCACACTACAAACACACACACACACACACACACACACACACACACACACACACACACACACACACACACCCCTTTCTTAAATTCTGCCTCAAACATTAAAAGGCATTTCCAGTTTGAAATGTAAAGATAACTGCTTCCACACAGAGTGGATTATTTGGATAGAAACATATGGCAAACATTTTCTAGGAAAGGAGTAAATGATAAAAAGGGTCAAAGGCAATAGTCAACCAAGAATAGCTGTGACATCTCAGCAATTTACAAATTTAAAGGAAAGCAAGAGTTTTAAGGATAAGGAGATGGAGACACCCCCTCCATTCAGTCTCAGCTGAAGTTTGGCTTTCTCTGGGGGAGAACACCACATCTGTTCCTCTTGTCATAACAGCAATGAGGTTGTTTTAAAGAAAATAGTCATTCTTTAAGCTGTTTGGTGAATAATTACATGATTTCTCTTGAGCCTTCGCTTCCTTAAGACATGTTTATTCTGCACATCTGCTCTTCCCAAACCTGGTCACACAAAGGTATCATAAAGAGCCAACCAACAGGTATAAAAAGACGGGTAAGCAGAACGGATCAAAGCAAACAGCCCATGGAGTCCTTTGGAAATCTTGGCTGGCAGCTCTTGTAAATAAAAGTGACTCTAAAGCAGAAAGCATTCAACCCCCGTATTTATATAGGGCTTGACTGACAGTTCAGTTATTAACTTCATAAAAACACAGGCAACGTTAACTAGCAAGAATGTTTGTGCTAGCAGTTCTATCTGAAGGAAAATGAAAACCAAGATAGAATGGCTTGCTCGCTGTTTCTTTTAAGTATTTATTTTAGAACTATGCAGTATAAAAGAATGTTTTTTCAAGTCAGTGAACTTAAGCTATTTTGCTTACTGTTCTGGAATTTAAGTATGTTGTTATAATTCCTTAGAAAACAAATGTTACATTTACTAAAGATAAATTCCACTGGTGCACAGTGATCTTTCCAACCCCTCTTTAAAAAAAAAAAAAAGTCTTTTCTGCAATTGTTAAAATGAAATCTACATTTGAATTTTCTTTTAGTAACTAAGTTATATCAACTCAAAGTGCAGAAAGTCCACTGCTCCAGGGAAGAGGCATATTCCTCAAATGAGCTAAGAGTCATAAGTCTTCAAATGTCAACGGAAGATAAGAATAGACCTGTCCACATTTAACATTTATTATTTCAGGGGTTTTTATTGCTGGCTAAATTCTACCATTTATGATCGTTTGCAACAAAAATCACATTGCAGCTGATTACTTTTTCTAATAAAAAAGTCCAACATGCCCCCCCCTCCCTTTTTTTTTTTCCAGAGGAAAAAAGAAAGGTCAGCTATGCGGTCACAACGTCTTGAGGGAGTACTAAAATTCACTTTTGCATGTAACAGTTTTTATCCCTGAAAGCTAATACAGTCAGCTCCCCTGGAGTCAGGGGTAAAGTAACCAAAATGTCAGCCTCTGTTTCTTTAAGCTCTAAGAGCAGCTTCTAGTGACTACAGGGAAAAAAATAACCCCCTAACCCCCTACCCCCAAAACAGTTTAAAACCCTGAATTTATTCCATCCATACCCTCATTTGTTTATAAAACTGGTAACAAGAGAGGAAGAAATAGGGGAAGAAATGGCTTCTCTTTCTGGGTCAGTCATTTCATGCAGTTAAAATTCAGATCATGCAAGGTTAGCATTTCCTAGTCTAACAGACAAATAAGTGCTTATGAAGTAGGATATGTGTTTATGTGTGTATTTGTTTCTCCATGTGTGTTTGATATCCCCAGGCCTGCATATTTTTCCATGTAAACATAATTTTGTTAAATGCCAGCAAAATTAAAAGAGCTATTTGTTATCAGGATGTCTCACTCCTAAGCTGAGGTTATCATCACGTGAGCTGAAAACCAAATACAAAAGCTGAGTAAAAATCCCCTGCACATTTTCCCTTGTCCATCTGTCCTTGCAGTGTCCCCCAAGTCTGATTTTAGAGGGATTCTTACATACGACCAAGTGGGACCTTTTAAGAAAGCCAGCTTCTTAGGAAATCAATACTCTGCCTTAAAAACATGCCCCCTTCACCAGACTCAACCTCCTTCACCAGACACAACCTCCACCATGTTTTCAAGCCAGAATATTGGTTTTGACAGAACTCTACTTTCTTAACTCCCCAGTCCTGGGATTCCTGGTGTATCTTTGGCCAAGAAAGTGCATTTTGCCAGGAATATACAATTCTTGTTGTGACAAGAATAAAAGAAGGGGCAACAGTGTCAGTGCTGGAAAAACATCCAAATTAGAAGATTGAAGGCATATTGGATGGACCCAGCTTCACAATAATATCTTGTAACCTTCCCTAACATGAATATAATCTGAATTCAGCTATTTCATATGCCTTCTCTTCCCTACATGAAGTCCTGGTAGACTGTGCCACCTCCCCCCCCCCCAACTTTGGCTTCTAATTAAAGAACTATGTAACCAAGTGGAAAAGTAGTTTAGCTAATCCTACCCAGAGTGTAAATCTCCAAAGCAATTTCTTAATAATATTTTACCAAGAAGATGAAAATCCACTAGACTTATTCAATGTGGTGGAACAATTCCCTTCCCTGTTTCTCCAGTTACACTTAATGACCCAACACTCCAAAAGTTAACAACTTCAGACAGCTTTGATTCTCCCCACTGAGCTTAAGAGGATTCTACAACATGCATCACTAGACTGCATTTGGAGAGGGAAAGATCAGGGATGTGTATATGTGGGAGAGGTGGCCTTCCATATAACACCCATTTTCAAGGAGATTAATTGACCATTTTTCAAAAAATTACAATCATTTGACCTCACAACAGCCCAATTAGGAAGGCCATTTAGGTAGGTGTTCCAGGTATTAGTTTTATTTTATTTACATTATAGTCTTGTTTTACAGAGGAAGGGGCAAGGGGGAAGGAATAAGTATTTATATGGCACATACTATGTGTTGCTGCTAAGTGCTTTTTACAAATATTATCTCATTTGATCCTTACAACTCTTTCATGATAGGCATTATTATCAACCCATTTTACAGTTGAGGAAACTGAAGAAAATGGAGATTAAGTGACTAGCCAAGAGTCACACAGGTCATACAGGTAGTAAGTGTCTGAGGTAGGATTTGAACTCAGTTCTTCCCAACCCCAGGTCCAGCATTCTATCCACTAAAAAAAAACAGGTAACTTTAAGAAAAAAGAGGAAGAAGGAGGCAATTGAGACTGTGGTTTGTTGTGGTGATTGTACTATCCATGGGGGTTTCTGAGTAGGGGCACTGGAGTGGTTTGCCATTTTCTTCTCCAGTGGATCCAATGAATCCTTTAGAAAAAGAAAGGCATCAATAAGGAAATTAAGGGCCTGGAGTGACACAACTAGGAAATACTGAAAGCTAGATTTGAACACAAACTCTATGGGGTCTGCTGAGCTCCAAGTCCCCCCTTCCATCCACTCCAATTTATTGCCTCCCTCTTCGTGATGATTTCCTTTCAGCATTGGTCTAAGGGGCTAAGACCAAAATGGCCTCCATCTCATACATATACTTTGACCAAGGACCATACAGAGGAAAATGTAAGTGAATAAGGAAAGCTAAATAATATCAAAAGACTGTCAAGTGCTGTATCTTCTCCTGTATTTTTTTTACCTCTTTTAGTGACGAGGCCATGAAGCATAAAGATGGTGGGAAGAAACACTCTCTTCCCTCCTTTCTTCCCCATCACCACAAATCCCAGAACACCACTCTTTAATCTCATTCATTCTCTATCTGTATATTCACACATTTCTGTTTTTTTTAATAAACTTTATTGATATTTTTGTTTTTGTTATTGCCTCCATTTGCCAATAGATCCTTCCTTCCCTCTCCCAGAGAGCAAACTCATACAACAAAGAAAAAAAAATGGAAGAAAAAACGGTTCACCAAAAACTCAAAAATCAAAAGAAGTGTGACAATCAATACATTGAGAAAATTCATTCAAATGATCAAATATTTACTGATTTTCTTTTTTTTTTAAATAGACTCTTCTATCTTGAAGGAAAAAAATTAAAGTTATTTAATAAAGCCCCAGGAGAAAAAAATCCTGTTCAGACTAAGGCTACCAAGTCTCAATTACTTAGGTGAGTCCAATGTTTGACTTAATTCAAAAGAATTTCTAGAGACTTAGCCACAGGGTGTGTCAGTGAAAATATCCACACTCCTCTCCTTCTCTAAGGGCCATCCTTTCCAATGCTCAGGCAGAGATTTATAAACTATGGGGAAATCACATGCAATCTCATTGTTGGGCAAAAAGAGTTTTTTCACAAGACTTGGAATAAGCAAAAGAAAAAACAACTTCACCCCTACACCTCAGGAAATAAAATTTCAGAAAGATGTTTGGCAGAACTCTTGCTGCTTTAATAAAATACTATTCAACATACCTAAAACCGTGCCATAATGGACAATTAATATTTGCCCAAGTAAATGGGCAATAAACACTTTATGATGGATTATAAGTATAGTCCTTTGTTCTTAACCCACCAGAAATACCTGGCTAATTTACATTTATTGTTTAATTTGCAGAAGATTCTTACTTTAGATAACCAGAACAAGTCAAATGGGAATAAATTTTGAGAACGTCACTATTATCAGGAAAACAGGAAAATCACTGAGAGTACAAAAAACAAAGTCTGAGCAAGTTCTAAAAAATTTCCACCTAACCACCATCAGCACTACTGACCAGACTATCTACACTCCACTGTCATTAATGGCATCTTACATAACATAGGCAGTACTCCCAGCCTATAACTATGAACAGCTCACTAGATAAATCTCAATAAGCCTCAACATCAAACAGACTGGAAGGAATCAAAAGACCGCTGAGCTAAGCCAGACCAGGCTGATATTTTGGTTTATTGGTTAAGTGTTATGCTTGGAACAGCATAAAGTTTAATTGGGAGACGAGGTATATGTCAAGAATGCCTAACTTGAGTAGGAATTCTAATCATAGCATCTGCCGCCAGTTAAAAATCTACAGAGATCTTTATCAGGGATGCCATTTAAAAAAATTGTTTTTTATTTCAAGTAGATGAAAATAATCCAATCAGATGGTGACTAAATAGAAATCACTGTTTCAGGTTTAGTCTCTGGGTGTTTCTTTATCTGCTTTGGAAGGTCAGGTGTAAACCAGGGAAGTAATATTACTAATAATCCAAGTCACGGGAAAATAAGTTAAAAGAGCAAAATATGTTTGGTGTACTTTAAGCCCCTTTGTGGTATTAACCGTGGGTTTCTCACAAATGCTAGCAAATATGCCACTCTAGAAAAGCAAAATCTGCTGACGTGATCTGGAGAGGAATCTCACTTTCTAATGAAAAATTAATTTTATTTGTCTAAACAGAGAGCAGGGCAAAATGCAACTATGGGGCCCCCAAAGCCAGTCATTGGTCCTGTAAGGCACAGGATTGACAGCGAAGTCCCCGTCACCTGGCACAGGTCTACCACTTCGATTGCTGGGTATTTCTAGATGGCTTGCTAGGTGCAGGGCACTTCGCTTGGCTGCTTAAAGGATATAAAGAAGACGACTCTATCCCTGCCCTCTAAAGCGCACTGTCCCATCTAGGGAAGAGAAAACTAAAGCACAATAAACCATGACAGACAAGGCAATGCAGTATAGAATTCTGCGCTGAATTGCATGGTGCAAACTAGGGGAAGGGAATTGGGAAGGGCTGGAATAGTGAAGAAAGGGCTAGCTTAAATGGTGACAGATGAGTGATAGATGAAGAGGACAGCAAAAGGCAGGAGGAAGAAGGGAAAGCTTTGGAAGGGGGTTGGGGAACAGAATGAGTCTGGAGTGTTTCCAGGACAGTAATTAAATGAGGTAGAGAGTGAAGGTCACTGAGAGATGCCTGCACATACTATGACTTGGGTTACGAAGGACAAGGTCATGTAAGCAGGTTAAGTTCGGATGGTGAAGAGTCTTGCAGTCGAGGAAAGGGATCTGAACTGGGGAATGACATGATAAGGGCGCTGCAGAAGGATGAATTTAGCCAGGAGGTACAGGGTGGAAGGGCAGCGTGGTGGTGCAGTGGAGAGAGTACTGGGTTATACTTTTAATTAATATATCTCTATTATATATATAAAAATATATAAATACATAACATATACAAATACATATAATATATATACATATGTGTATATAAAAGTTATACTTTTAATGTTATTCTGGAAGGTCTTAAATTGGATTCAGGAAGACCCGAGTTCAAATTTGACCTCAGGCACTTGCTAGCTGTGTAATCCTGTTTGCCTCAGTTTTGTGATCTACAAACTGGGGATGATAATAGCACTTACTTTCCGGGTCTGTTCTAGGATTAAATGAGGTATTTTTAAGTGCTTAGCACAAGATCAGGCACATAGTAGCTATTTAATAAATACATGTTTCATTTCTTTCTTCCTTAAATATCACTGGGAAAATATGTAACCATTTAGAGGACAAAAGGCTGACTGACACACATGAGCAAAATGGCAGGAGGTGGGGTGGGAAGAGCAAGGAAAGGAGTGGGAAGGAATCTACTGGGCAGGTGGAGGCGCCTGATCCTCTTGTAGTCAAATGTGATTTTTCTTTATCTCCCAATGGCAGCTGAGCATCTAAAAGCCTACGGCCCCCTCCAGTTTAGACTGTGATAGATAAGTAGACCTACTGAAATGTGCATTTGCTGGGAACTGGCGGGTGGTACTATTATGACACCATCACTGACTGGCTGAAAGCATGGAATTTTCCTTTTACATGAAAACCTACCAAAAAAATGAAGCCAAAATGTTGGCAAACATATCTCACTATGGCATTGGCTATAAAGAGATACATTTCATTTTTTATTTGAATTTTGTTATTTTTTTAAGAAGTACATTTCAAAGACAGAGCAACTTTAGCTTTTCTGAGAAGCATGAAATGAGACCCCCAGAGAAACAATCTGTGACATCAAACTCCTCTAAGATGTCAGTGTTGCTCTGAGCATCCTCTCACTAACTGTGCTTTAAACCTAAAGTCTCACCAGATCATCAAATGTCCAATCCTTTTGTTGTAGAAACAAAATATATATGTATAATTGGTTAGTTATACTTTTAATGTTATTCTGGAAGGTCTTAAATTATTCAGTCATATTTCTCCTCATTTTCATTTCTCCCCAACATGCACTAACTTTGAGACTGGTCTCCCCACTCACTGCCTTTTGCACCATTCCATACATTATGGTCTTAACTTCTTCAGCTTTGTTTAGGTTTCCTCCAACCTGGAATATGTAACTCCTCTCCATCTATCTAAAGCTTTCCTAACATGTCTTTCCTAGTTCAAGTTTTAAGGCTTGTATGGAATCTTCACTGACCATTCTAAAAGTATTCTCTCCATTCTTTCCCTGGACTCTGTCCTCCATGGTCTAGTTTATCACTTAACTGCTAATGAATACTTTCACAGCTTTAAATTTTTCTCTTTGCAGTTAGATGCACAAACCATTTCTACAGTGCTTTAAGAGTTCAGAAGCTGCTATTCTCACAATTATGTGAGAAAGGTAGTATAAATGTTACTATCCTCATTTTACAGGTTATGACACTGAAGACATTACTTTTCATTCCTTTTCCTCCTCCCTCCCTCTTTCCCTCAATTTCTTCCTTCCTTACCTTCCTTCCTTTCCAGTTTCCAAGGCAATATAAAATACATATTTTTCTTTTTAAAAAACTTATCGTGTATATATACAGGAAACTCTTGACTTGCAAACAGACTAGATTCTAAAAGTTTGTTTGCAGATTGATTGTATAACATTCAGAATGTTTTCCCCCTTGGAAACAAGTTTTAAGTCAGTTCCCTAAGTGTTCCACTAAACTTATTTAGTGACTAATGTAGGTGAAATACTGCATATCTGTAACAAAAATCAGTGAAAAACTGCATTGCAACAATATTAGTCATTAGGCAAAATAAAAAAATACAGAGCACTAAATATTTCTATTCATTTTGAATACTGGTGCTTAAAGGAAAGCAGGTTTAGAGTAAGTTATGGGCTAGATAAGGACTTTTGTCCTCATTCTGATAGGGACATCTGGGTATTCTAGGGAATGACAGTACTGGAGATCTAATTTCTAATCTAATAAATAGATCTAATTTCATTTTCAAATGCCTCCTTCATACAGTTATAGCACCAACATTACTTTTACTTTACTGAGTCATGTTAGGAGAAATGGATTGAGGACAAGATTGGACCTATAAGATTTAGGATCACATCCTTCAGATATTTGCAAGCTGCAAGTTACTGACAAGACTACAGGCAAATTGTTTATTAGTCTTTTCAGTTGTTTTTGACTCTTTGTGATTCCATTTGGGGTTTTCTTGGCAAAAATATTGGAGTTATTTGTCATTCCCTTCTCCAACTTATTTTAAAGATGAAGAAACTGAGGCAAACAAGGTCAAGTGACTTGCCCAGGATAGCACAGCTAATAATTGTCTGAGGTTAGATTTGAACTCATAGCTCCCTGACTCTTGGCCTATCTGTGTTGTCTGCTGTGCCACCTAACTGCCTTGCTGCAGGAAAGTTATTTGGTCTTTCTTTTTCTGTAAACAAAAATGAGAAAGAGATTATGAGCTCCATCTTTAAACAGTGCACCTTCCAGCCTTCCAATAACAAAACTAATACTGTTAATTAATGTTCTAGATGTTTAAAAACAAGTGAATATTTACATGGACATTCTTTAAACCAGTGGTGTCAAATAAATAGAAACAGACTGCTGGGCAGCATACTGACTTAGTAAACTACAAATTCACATTATCTCTGTTGTACTGTATATTTATTTATTTTGTTAAATATTTCCCAATTACATTTTAAAGTTGGCGCTCTTGGGAGTTTTGTTGAAATGAATTTGTCGGCACTGCTTTAACTTAACAAGGACAAACTATGAAGGGGAGTTTTCTAAAAAGCACAAATCTAATCATGTCACTGTCTAGAGCCTCCCCGTTACTTCTGGAATTAAATATAAAATATGTCTGGCTTTTAAAGCCCTTTATAATTTGACCCTGACCTAGCTTTCTAGTCTTCTTATTCCTTCTTCCATGACACCAGAATCCTTGCTGTTTCTCCTACCAGCCACTTCATTTCCCATTTCCATGCTTATTCCTCACTGCCCCCTCTTCATTCCCCATATCTGGAATTCTCCACCCTCTCTCTACCTCCTGGCTTCCTTGGCTTCCATGAAGTCCCAGTTAAAAAGGCAAGAAGCCTTTCCTGGTCAATAGTCATTAAACATTTATTAAGTGTCTGTTTTGTGCCAGGGACCATGCTAAGCACTGGGGATACAAATATGAAAAAGAAAGTCTACTTCCAAGAACCTTACAATCTAAATAAGAAAAAATAATTCACAAAAGAAAGCTGAAAAGTGTGTATGTGTATGAGGTGTTTGGGTACCTGGCTCACGGGCAATGGTGGACAAGTCAAAGAGGTGTATTATCAGAGCAAATCAAAGAAATCTAAAATGAACGTCGTCCAATAGGAATATTTCAATAGGTGCAGAAAAAGCCTTTGACCGAGTGAGTACAAGACTCATTTGTGCTAAAAACCCTCTAAAATACAGACACGGAGAGACCTTTTTAATAACATAAAAAGTATCTAAAACCAAAAGCAAGGATCATATGCAATGGGGAGGCAGTAGAACTTCTTCCAATAAATAGCAGCAAAGGAAAGATGCCTATTCCCCCTCCACTGTCATACATGAGTGAAATGAAATATTACTAGGCTATAAGAAATGATGAATGTGATGAAGACAAAGAAGCATAGAGAGATCCAAATGAACTGATGTAAAGTAAAATTAGCAGAGCCCAAACAACACATGACCACACATATATTAAAAGTGAATGGGCAAATTTATAAAGAAGTATGACTTGAAAGGAAATAGATGAAATGACACTCCCAACACACCCCTTTGCAGAGATGGAAGGACAAGAAGTGTTGCACTTTGCATTCATTCTCAGATTTTTTTTCAACATATGTATCAGTTAAGCTAATTTTCACCCTCTTTTTTTCCCTTTTCTTTTACTTTTTTGCCTTGAAAACATAGTATTTGTTATATGAGATAATTCTTAGGGAGAGAGAAGGGAAATAATACTAGAGAAAACTAAGGTGATATAAAAAACAAAAGACAATAATAAAAATGTACTTAAAAATATGAATGCTTTCCTTCTGTGTTTATCTCAAATTTATCCCTTTAATAAAGATCTTGTTCCTACATAGATATTTATATATTATCTTCCTCATTCAATTGCAAGTTCCTTAAGGACAGGTACTGCTTTGTCTTTCTTTTTATTCTCAGAGTTTTGCACAGAGCCAGAACAAAGGAGACATACAAGTGTTGATTGACTTGACTTGACACCTTAGAACAAAACTAGCCATAATATCCTAAAACCTCACATAAAGGTGGGAAGGTGGCCATCTGATATGAGTCAGCAATGCTTCAAGCCAACATCTGAACTTCAGTAGCATGAATCACCCCTAAAAATCCACCTATTGACCATTACCAAATCACTTCTTGCGGGGCACAGTGATTGTTCCTGTGGAACTCACTACTTTCTGTAACACTGTCTTGTATAATACTGAGTTTTCACTGGGCTATTTAAAGACATTAGGTGAGGTCTACCCACATAATGAAATTCTGAATGGGGAAAAGAAGAGAGTTGCATAGAAACAATTATGGGGTTCAGAGATTTTATTGCCAGTATCAAAATCATTTCATCACCCATTATTCCTCTTGTAGGCTCAGGATTTAGGAGAAAATTAAAAGAAGCACGTGATTAAAAAAAATTTTTTTAAACCCTTACCTTCCATCTTAGAATCAATACTGTGTATTGGTTCCAAGGCAGAAGAGTGGTAAGGGGTAGGTATTGGGGGTTAAGTGATTCACCCAGGGTCACACAGTTTGGAAGAGTCTGAGGCCAGATTTGAACCTAGGACCTCCCATCTCTAGGTCTGGCTTTCAATCCACTGAGCTACTCAGCTGCCCCTTAAAAGAAGCATTTCTTTACAAAAACTATAGGTATATATCACAATAGAAATATTGTTCAAGGAATAATTCATATATGTCCATCTCCAGAGAAAGAACTGAGAGGTAGAAACAAGCAAGACAAAGTTTTATACATACATACATATATACATATATATGTATATGTATATATATATTTTTTTTTTGGTCAAATGAAGTCTTCTTGAGTGTAGGGAGGAGAAGGGAGGGAGATACTTGGGAACTTTAATGAAACAAATTAATTTAATTTTTTTAAAAACTGTAGGTAACCCTGATAGAGAATGTATTCATTTTGGTAATAAGATGTTTGAGGTTTTCAAATGTGAAAGCTATTTATAGAATTTTAAATAAACATCTCAGATTAATTTATGATAGATTTTACAACACCTAAAACTTGGCTACAAGCTGTTGTTCCTATGTGCCTGAAAATCACGCATCCATCCAAGTATGATTCTGCCACTTCAATTGGACATCCAATTATTGGAAATGTGCCTCTCACTCAACTTATATCAATACCCTCTATTCTAATCATTGCGCATTATGAAGAAGAAAGAGAAAAAAAGATACCATATAATAAATAGCATCAAGCAGAGAAGGAAGAAGAGGAACAAAGGAGAGGATGACACTCCCAGGCTTTGCCACTCACCATCTCACAATCTCATCATGAAATGATGTCTAAAAAACATGAGTTCCATCATATCACTCTTCTGCTTATCATAGTTGCTCCTGCCTGCTCTAACTCTTCTGCTTTGTAGAATCTATCCTATCCATCAAACCTTACCTCCCCAACATACTCCTCATACTCAAACCAGACTGGAGCACTCACTATCCCTTGAACATCAGGATTGTTTCCACCTCTGTGCTTTTCCTTATGGCTATTTCCTCTGCCTGGATCGACTTCCATTCCCACAAAATCCATCCTAATCTTGTCCCATCCTTCAAGGTTCAGATTAAGTCCTATCTTCTTGATGAACTTTCTCTAATTACTATATCCAAAATTGATCTGTCCCTTTTCTGAATTCCTACTCCTTTTACAATCCATACCACACAGCTCAGCAATTAATCATTTTCTGACTGGTTCTGATGTGTGTTCTGGTTGTCTCCCCAATTAGGTTACACATTCTTTAATAACTAGGACCATTCAATAATCCCCTGTAAGGTGTAGCATAGGACTAATCACAGAGTTATTTTTAGTAAAGTGATCAGTATATTAATTTGTAATATCTTCTTTAAAAGATAAAAATGAGAAGTCCTTAGGCTCTTTAAATATTGTTTGGAACAATAGTTTTAATATGAAAGAAAATGAATAAAAGACCGACTCTAATCCAAGGCAGAAAGACTATACCTTCTTGCTTAAACACTTTCTTCTCATTTTCCCATTTGGAACATAATAATACCATATTATGTATATTCTCTTCAAGAATTCATAGCAAGAACTGTTTGGAAAGTCCTGGGTAAATGCAAGACCTTGACTATTATCCATGAAAATACAATCCTAGATTCTAGGATCATATTTGAGGAGGGCTGGCAGGGGAATTCCTGACTAGTTTGATGAGTAATCGTTCTCCCTCCACCAACCCCCAATTAACTTGCTGTGATTATTGGACATGAGCCTTTGTTTGGAGGCATCTCCCCATGATGAGTGCTCATATGACTGGTTCCTTGCTGAAAGGATCCAGAACTCCCAATCATGTTCCCAGTCACCAGGGCTGCCTCCAAGATGTCTAGCTGAAGATGGATTCCTGTGTTAGACTAAGGTGCATCCCCTTTCGATGGCCTATAAAAGTAAGCCGACAGGTTAGCTTCTTGGATTTCCTTTATGTTTTCTCTTGTTCCAAAGCCCTAGCTCATAGCAGAGCCATTCTGCTTCCAGGAAAAAGGAAGTCTGTGCATATACGTCTCCCTTCTTACTCTCTCCCCAGCTCTTCATGTGGAGGTGCCCCACAGATGCCACCAAATAAAGGCTTTGCCCTATAATCCTTTCAAGATGAATGGAGTACTGATTGTATCAATCTGGGCAGCCTGATCAAACTTCCTTAATAATGATGATGATGATAATAATAATAGCTAGTATTTTAAACTTCTAAGCTTATGCTTTAAGGTTTGAAAAGCACTTTACATAAATTATTTCATTTGATCTCTACATGTGTAACCTCGATTTAGCGCTGCGCTAAAATCAACCTCTGCTCACATAAATTGTAAGCTGAAGAAATAGTCAAGCAGAGAGAAAATATTTACTTATCCTTCTAAGATTCAGAAAGATGATGAACACATTACCCAAATTCCTGAGAACTTGCTCAAATTACAGTGACAATGTGCTTTGATATAGGAGGTAATAGCCTGAGGGGCTTGCTCCCAGTATGAGTCAATATTTAAGAGCACAATGACTAATTTCTATTTCAAATAAATCAACATATTTCCCTTTAAGAATGTTTCAGTTGTAGGTCGGGTTTTTTTTTTTTTTTTAATTTGTGGTTTCCCTATGCAATTCATAGGCCCAAGAAGGAATAAAACTCTGTAACATGAACAACTTCGGTAGGCCAAAGGGTTACTAAAGACTGAATCCTAACTTTCTAAGAATTCTTCAATGAACATCTCAATTTATTGGAAAAATAGAGACCAGTCACTGCGAGTTCATGCTTCTTCCCTTCTTTTTAATAGCAAAGTCCTCAGCTCTCATCCCCTATTCTCTCTTCTGCTACTTATCTCTGACAATAAGCTGACCTTTCTAACTATGGGAAATCCTTCTACATTTGCTCTAGATCTCAGTCCCGCCCATCTTCTCAGTATATTGGTCCCATAATCTTCTCCCTTTCTTTCTAATCTTCAATTTCTTCCTATCTACTAGCCTTTACTACTCTTCTGCCTTGGATCCCATACTTAGTATTGATTCTAAAATAGAAGGTAAGAATTTTCATTAAAAAAAAAAGAAAAAGAAAGAAATCATTAATAACTTTGGAGAGAAGAGTGCACATGTACACCGTAGGTGCTTAATAAACACTTGTTGATTATTTGATTGACTAACTGATAAAACAGTAGTGGGTGCCTGATGTCACTTACATGATTCACTGTCTAGCAACAAGAGTGACTTATCCATTATCCTAGATGCAAAATGCAAGGAGAGTGCTACTAAATTTTACTGACACAGTAGTTGTTAACTCATTTCTAAACTATCTGAATCAAAATTAGCTATTATTTTTCCTGGCAGATTCAGTCTTGAAATAATTCGTTAAGTTACTGCCACTCATCCTCTTGGGAATTAGCAGGCAAAAGCATACTGTGACATTATACTTAGAAGTGGTATAAATAACATTACCAATGACACTGATGACTACAAAGGAAAGTCACCTAGCTACATGGCAACAGTGAGGGATAATGGACTGTTCAAGTGCTGTACTGAGAGTTATAAAATATTAAAAGAACAGGAAGTCCTCGAAAAAACTGGATGGCTCCTCAGAGGAAGTTATATGCAAAAATACGGACGATAAATGCCCCAAATGAGAAAGCATAGCTGGCAGTGAGCTCGGATAGTGGAAGGAGAATCTGCATTAATGGGATTCAGATCAGGGGTCAACTTACAGATCCATCCAAGTATTCTGGGACTGCAAATCAGCAAGTTTCCCTCCTCTCTAAGGCAGTCATATAATTCAAGGAAGGATATTAACATGTCACTTTCACCTACCTGAGTCTTAAGTTTGTTCTTGTGTAAAAATGAAGTAAATGGACTAGATAATCACAGTTCTGAAATTCTTACATCTGAGAGATAAAAATTCATGATCTGTCCTGAACTGGACTTCATTTAAAGGAAATCAGATTGGAAACATAAGAATTCTCATGCATATTGAAAATACAATTTATAAGACCACAAGATGGTATTTTGACATCAGATTTTTCACCAGTTACGGCGGGTTAAGTGGAAACAGGTATGATTCTGGATAGCAATTTGGAATTATGCAAAGAAAGTAACTTTAGTTACTATACTGTGTATATAGTCTTTGACCCAAGATTCCACTTCTAGACATAAACTCAAAGGAAATCACTGACAAAAAGAAAGGCCTGACATATGTCAAAACATTCAGAGTATCACTTCTAGTGGTAACAAAGAATTAAAAACAAAAGTAGATGCCTACCAATTGGGGAATGGCTAAACCAATTGTAGTATGTGAATAAAATGAAATATTATTATGTTCTAAAGAATGAGAACCACATAAAGAAGCAGGGAAATTGACTATATTAACTGATGCAGAGTGAAACAAATCAGTAAAATAACATATGTATGATGAACAATGGAAATGGAAATAATAACCACAATAAAATACTCAAAATGGAATACTGCAAAATTATAAGAGCTAAACTGGTGACTCAAAGAAGACACCTTTTCTGGTTTCTTTGAAGAGGTAGGGGACCATGAGTGTGGAACACTAAATAATATTAAACTTTTTAAAAATAATGATTAGTTCTCCTGAACTTTTTCCTTGTTCTCCCTCTTTTTAAACATTTTTTATTATAAAGGATGATTCCCTGGGAGTTGGCTAGTGACAGAGTGGGAAATATAGATGATGGAAAAATATAAGATTTTGATTAAAGTTATTTTTTTCAATAGGGTTCATCTCTGAATGGACATATTTCAGTCCTTTATTACCCAATATCTAAATACAGTAAATCAACAAGTCACTCTTGTTGCCAGACAATAAACCACATAAGTGACTTCAGAGGCCCATTGGTTAATGAATCAATCAAACAACCAGTAAGTTTTTATCTAAGTTGCATTAATTTGTTCATGTAAGAGCTTTTTAATTTCATGTACTAGAAATTAAATGATGTATTTTACCTTTTGTGATTGCCTCTATCCTTCTGTTTGTTTAAGAATTCTCCCCCTACCCATAGCTTTGAAAAGTACCTGGTCTGGTTCTCTTCAAATTTTTTTCAATGATGTGATTTTTAATAATTAGATCACATATCACTCTTGAATTTATTGTAGTACGTGTTCAATCAATTAATCAAGAAGCAATTATTAAGTGACTGCTATGTTCTAGGCACTGTGCTAAGCACTGGAAATATAAAGGTAAACAGGGTCCCAGCCCTCAAGGAATTCCCATACTAAAGAAAGAGACACTAACAGACACTTACTGCTTTAAGATATCGGTCTAAACCTAACTTCTGTCAAAGCACATTCCAGTTTTCCCAGCAAATAATGATTTCTTCCCAAAGAAACTAATGTTCTTGGGTGTACTGAACATTGGATCTCTTTCTTCCAGGAAGCCTTTCCCACTTATTCAAGATAGTGACCTCATTCTTTCTCTACTCTAATCCCTAAAACACTTTCAGCTCACACCAAGGAAATTTAGTACTTTACTGAAAACTTGTCTGGCATCATTCTCATCAACTCACCAGCGTGGACACCACTTTTATTCTCTTATCTGTGATATGTGTCTTCTTTCAAAACAAGATGAGTATCAGATTACTTGCTTTCTCAGGGAACAGAGAGAAGAGGGAGGAAGCAAGAGAATTTGAATTGCAAAATGTCTGAAAACAAATGTTAAAAAATTGTCTCTACCCGTAACTGGGAAGGAAAAAAATACAATAAAATATTTTGGGGGTGAAAAAAAGAAAGAAAACGGAATTCCCCTCTATGGCACACCCAACAAGTGATCATCTGATTGCTGAAAAATCTTTAGTGAGGGGAAAACTACTGAGGCAGCCCATTCTAATTTGAGATAGTTCTAATGTCTGAACCAAGAATAAATCTATACATGTAGAGAGGATGATGGAACATTATAATTATAGATGGAAATCTCTCTTCCACTGGAGAGCCCTTCAAATATTTGAAGATAGCTAGAATGTTTCTTCCCAAGTCTTCCCCGCTCCAGACTAAATATATCCATTTATTTCAACATAGCCTCACCTACTTCAACTCTTTTCATAAATGTTTTGATTAAAATTCCCTGGAGACCATATCTTAATTTATAATGATTTATTAAATAGTACAAAGTGGGCCAGAGACAGAGAAGGTACCAACCACATTTGGCCAGCAGATCCCTTCACCATCTTCCACCTAACAGCAGGACAACAGCACAGCTATTCAGCCAAGGATTCTAAGAAAAGAGCCCCTACTTCTTCTAGTCTCTTATTTATGCTCTTCCTGATGTCCCTTTACCAAACCTTTTTGGCCTCACTTTGGGCAAGGTCTTCTGGACACCAGAAATCAGGAGACACTTAGAATGGTCACATCTTAAGAGCCTTGTTTACAGATAAACAAAGAGTTTGTCCTCCACTCTAATTCAGCAAGAGGGGAAGGGAGAGTGAAAAAGCACATCATAGCTTCAATCTTAAGATTAAACTTTTTTTCCCTTTAAAATCCAAAGGTTGTCTTGGGGTAGCAAAAAAGGGGTGCAGGCTCCTCTCAAATTTCCTTAAATAAGATATGAACTAGGAGCTACTGGCCATCCTGAATGTCTTCTTCTAGACATCATCCAGCATACCAAATCCTTCCTAAAATGTGGCACCGAAGACTGAACATGATATTTTCTATGTGATATAACAAAGTCCCAAGTCCTAATACAATGAGACAATCACCTTGTTAGTACTCTTAATATCATCTACAAGTTCATTAGTTTTTTTATCTCCCATATGATCGTTGACTCATATTGAGCTAATAGTCTACTAAAATTCCCCAAATGATTATCAGATGAACTGCTCCTGCCTAGTCACATTTTGTACTCCTGATATTCACTGAATTCATTTTGAATTCAAATGTAAGGCAGTTATTCCAAATAAATTCCAACAAAGTTAAGGTGACTTGTAGGCTCATTTTATTTTTGTTTAATTAAACAGTCACATTATGACCATGGATCATTTTACCCAAGACCCAAATAATTTAACATGTAACAGCTTGAGACAGGATTGAGGGTTAAAGACTGAAATGGTTTCACTCCAACCCAGGAAGGAATGAGGAAACAGGAGGGTGAGCCAGTTGGCTATTGAGATAAAGGACATGTTAAAAGCATTGTACATTCTCTAGCTCAGGGAGATGAGCTGGTCCTGATTCTACAATGAATCAATTATTCATTGTCTCAGGTCAAGTCATTAGGAGTGCCAGTAAGCAGAGAAGAAAAGGAGTTTCAGAAAAGACAAATTTAGTCCAATCTTTCAAAACACACGAGTGCGGCTTTTCAGGAATCCCTGAGAAGTTATTCAAAAGGTCTTTCTCTCATTTTTCTTTGTCCTAAGTAGATAATCAGAGCAAAGCAGTGAATGACTAATGAGTACAAAAGTTCATTAGTTCAAAACTGCATCATCTTCTTAGGGGGGGGAAAACAAAGAGAGAGCAACTCTTCCTTCATATACAGAGAAAATGCCATTGATCCTGTCATTAGAAAATCCATTTTGTTATTTTTCTAGAAATGATAATGGAGCAATAAATGACTCTTAAGACAGAGAGGATTTAGAGATTATTTAGTCTAACTCCTTCAACTTTCCATTGTGATTGTTCGGTTGTTCAGTTTTGTCCGACTCTTTCTGACCCCATGGACCATAGCACACCAGAATCTTCTATCCTCCATATCTTCTCCTAAAGTCTGGCCAATCTCATGTTCACTGTTTCCATGACACTATCTGTCTATCTCATCCTCTGTTGTCCCCTTTTCCTTTTGCCTTCAATCTTTCCCAACATCAGGGTCTTTCCCAATGAGTCCTTTCTTCTCATTTTGTGACGAAAGATAGAGATTATGAAAAGAAGACCCAAAAGGAGCCCATGTGACTTGACCAAGGTCATGCAACTAATAAGCAGTAGGGCTACAACTGAAACCCAGATCATCCAATCTCTATTTTAGTGCAATCACTAAACTGATATCCTGGTTTTACAGACAACTTTTTAGCATTTTTTCAAAGCATTTTGATGACATTGTTATTTCATTTAATCTACATTATCTCATTTACTTATTTATCTGTGACTTATCAGGGCAGGCATTAATTATTCTTTTCATTTACTTGGGGAAGAGTTTAGAAAAACTAAATGATAAACTAAAAATTGTTCAGTTTGTCAGGGACAGATCCCAGGGGGTCCCTATTCCAAAGCCATGCTCTTTCCACTAAATGGATTATTCACATTGCTGCCCTTCATGCATTCTATGCTCCAGTCAAACTAGCCTCCATATTGTACTGTTTTCTCATCTTGGCCAGCTCAGAGCTTTGGGAACTGGCCTACAATGAATTTCTTTCTCTCCTTGAATAATCTCTAGCTTTACTCAAGGCTCAGCTCTAGATCACCTCTAAAGGAATCCTTTGATCTTTTCAGTTGTGAAAGCTCTCTCCCTCCTTAAGGGTCATCTGTTTTCATGCTATATCATCCCCCCAAAACATAAGCTCCCTAAGGAAAGGGAATGTCCCCTCCCTCTCCTTGTTTTTTTTGCCTTAATATCTCCTAAGACACAACACATAAACTTAATAAATACTTGTTGGATTGAAGAGGAATCTTGGTCAGTCCCTCATAAGACCAAGAACAAGCTTTTATGACAAAGTGGCCAGATCAGCCTATGTCCATGAAAAGAAAGCAAAGTTATTTGGCTTGTAAAAGAATCAAGCTCCTCACCCTGTCCTTGTGTGTACCAGGTTCTAACCACCAAAAAAAAAAAAAAAAAGAAATTTCACCAGACATCATTATTAGCTCATCTTAAGTACTCGTTGGTTTTGAACATTGTATACACAGATTTCCCTGCCCTAAGGGATCTAACACCCCCAGAGGTCAGATAATACACATATAAACATTTTAGCTAAAAGCAATCATAAAAAACAAGCTTCAAGAATAAAAAGAATAGCTAAAAATAATTACAGATTTAAGGCTGTGATGGTTTTGGCAGAGCAAGATGAGTAAGTCCTGCCAAGTCCTATGAGTTTCAAAAGTTAGGCATTCCCAGAACAGAAAAGTTGCACATATGATCTGTACCAATCTTCTAACTATTAAAATGAAGGCTTTCCAAGGAATGTTCTTCCCATTTAAAAAAATAAAATAAAAGCCCTGCAATCGATTCACTTTACTTGGCTATTTTTTAATAGCCTACAATAAATATTTTGTTTCCCTCCCTTCTAGAAAGGTTACATCATTTGCTGCTTTGTATAGCCAAAAAGATACCCAAAGAGATTATATTGACCTTGGAATTACCATTAGAACAAATTTGGCAATGGGCACAGTTCCCTTTCATCTGTGTCTCCCCTTCTCCCCTTCACCTCTCTTACTCACATTCAAAGAAATAGCCTAAACAGAATAAATGAGAAAATTTTCCCCTAGATAAACGAGTCACTTTGTAGAAATACAAAAATCCCTTTCCAGAACCCAAAGCATTTAAACATTTTCAAGCTGAATTTTTACCATCATCTTTACTTGTTTGATCTCACTCATCTCTGTCTCAATATCCACTAGATATGTCAGCTTCATCATATAACTGAACTGTTTTCAACTCAAGCATCAAATAAACAATGCTAAAAAGTCAGAAATAGAGGCAAGTTTTGAGATCACTTTAAGGCAGTTTCCTTTATTAAGTTAACAAGAAAGAAAATGGTGTCAGTACTGCTAAAAGAGTCTACTTCATATCATTATCTGAAACAACTCAGAGTGAGAAATTAACTTTTTTTGTTTATTAATATCAACATTCTCAGGCCTTCTGCGTACATCCTACTGGATGCTGCTTCTGTCCAGCTGGCATCCTTCAATAATAATAGCAAGTATTTATATAGCAAAAACACTTAACATATACTTTACTTGAGTCTCACAAAAAACCTGTGAGGTAGGTGCTAACCTTCTGCCCATTTTAAAGATGAGAAAATGAAGCTGAAAGCTATTTCAGTGCCTTATCCAGAGTAGTGAAGAAATATAATTTTAGAAGACAATAACGCAAATTTGTTACAGTGAAATTTCATTTTAACCTCTCAAATTTCAAAAGTTATTTCTGAAAATGCACACACACCACACCATTAAAATCATTATTTAGTTATCATTTTTTCATCACTATGGAGTATTTCCTTCGACCAAGGAGGAATATCATTAAAAACTGACATTTTAAGAGATTCTGTTTTAGTAAAAGAATTGTGTTTTTTTAGGGGTGGAAGAAAGGAGATGAGCCTGGATCCCTGAGAAACTCATGAGCCTGACTAGCTCAGGATCATGTAGATTAAGAAAGCAAATTGTGTGAGGCCACAGTGACATCTAGTGTTTGCAAGAGCTTCTTGGTCAAACTACAAAAAAATCCTAAGTCCCACTCAAAAAATAAACTACTAAAAACTCTTACGAAGGAGATAGAAAATTCAGTTAAGAATGAAAAAAATCGAAAACTAGGGGCTTACTGTTGCTGAGGGGGCTAGATTTATTACTAGTTTTATTATTACTTTATTTATTAATTTTTTTTATAATTTATAAATTAATTATTACTAATTATTAAGTGTCTACTGTGTACTTTGCAAATATCTTGTTTGCTGATACCCTTCGTTCAATGCAGATGCCAAAAGGATTAGGTTTGTTGCGTATATGGTAGACTTCTTCATTACAGCAGTAAAAGTACTTCTGAATAGCCCCATGTTCATTTATGGCACAGTAAGAGGAAGTGATCTTAAAATATCGCGACTGAAAGGGGATGCCCAGGAGCCTGCAGCTTTTGTTGACAAAACTTTGTCCTGTGTAGCTCTTGAGTCTGATCCCTTACTTGCACCCTGAGGCAGCCTGGTGAAGCCTATGGACCACTCCTCAGAATCATGTTTTTAAATGCACAAAATAAAGCATGTAGGATTAGAAAGAGAATCAGCTCTGTTGAAATCTAGTCATCAAAGAATTGATCAAACTTTCATTTGATAATATGTATCAAAATGTTACCCAAAATTTTCAAACAAGTACACAGATTCCAGGTAAAGAACCCATCCCTGACAGCATCTGCTTCCTTGAGTTCATGCTCTTGTCTCCTACACCTGTCCCTCCCTTCCAATATCACTATTTCCATCAACATACTGCCATTCACCTCATCTGCCATTTTAAAAAATTCTGGTGTTATTTGTGAGTCTTCTGGCCTATTCATCTCTTTCATCTAGTCACTTACCAAGTTCTCTCTCCACAGTATCTGGTCCGCCTGAAGGCCCCTCTTATTTGCTATTGCTTTCATCCTTCACCAGTCCTGGACCACTAAAGTAGCTTCCTAGTTCTACCCAATTCCTCCTCCTCCTCCTTATCCTCCTCCTCCTCTTCTTCACCTTCCAGTCAAACCTTCCTAGTGATGCCGGATGAAGATTAAGAACAGAATCAATCCTGTCACTCTTCTGCTCAAAAACCTTTGGGGTCTCCCTATTGTGGATCAATCAAGTTTCAGTCCTTTACTGGCATTCCAGATACTCCACAATCTGGACTCACTAAGGTTTCTAAAGCATGCCACAATCTACTTCCCACCATAAGCCTTTCTTCTCTCCAGGTTTTCATGGCATTGATCTCTTTTAGTTGTCCTCCTACCTAGCTGACTATTCCTCAGGTTCCTTTGCTGAATCTTCCTCCAAGTTATTCCCACTAAACTGTGGGTGTTCCCTGAGGCTCTGCCCTGGGCCTCTTCCCTTGGCCCTCAAAAGGAGTTGGCTTGGGGATCTTATCCGCTCCCATGGATTCCATGCTCATTTCTCTCCGTATGATGCTCAGATTTTTTGTCTTTCTCCTGACCTCCAGTCTCACAACTCTAACTGAGCATCTGAAAAGGGATACCCTGAAAACAATTTAATCTCAGCATGTCCAAAACTGAACTGATTTCTTTTCTCCTAAATTTTCCCTTTGTTTTAATGTCTCTGTTACTGTCAGGGGGAGTATAATCCTCCCAGTCTCTCAAGCTTGCAACATAGCTGTCACCCCCATGTCCAATCAGATGCCAAGTCCTAGCTCATCCTCATTTCTGGAACATCTCTCAGATACACTTCCTTCTCCCCTCTGGCACTGCCACCTCCCTGGACTACTGCTGACTCTACCTGCCT
This sequence comes from Gracilinanus agilis, assembly GCF_016433145.1. Classification (NCBI taxonomy): domain Eukaryota; kingdom Metazoa; phylum Chordata; class Mammalia; order Didelphimorphia; family Didelphidae; genus Gracilinanus; species Gracilinanus agilis. Next base: position 90,875,620 of record NC_058131.1, read on the forward strand.
CAAGTCTCTTCCCCCTTCCATTCTGCCCTCTATATACTCTAATGCATCTCTGTTTACTTCCAGGATCAAAAACAGAATCCCCTGTTTGGCCTTTAAAGCCCTTCCTAGCTTGACTCTTTTCTACTCCTATGGTTTCTCCCTCTTGACTCCCCTCTGCATCTATTATAGTCCAGTGACAATGGAATTCCTACTTAGTCCTTGAACAAAATGCTCCATTTCCCAGCCCCAGGATTTTTCATTGGCTGCCTCCCAGGCCTACAATTCTCTCCCTTTTCACCTCCACCTCCTGACTTACCTGGCTTCCTTCATGTCTCAGCAGAAATCCTACTTTCTATAAGAAGCCTATCTAGGTCTTCCTCTAAGATGATCTCCAGTTTATCCTGTCTAGAGCTGGTTTGTACATGTTGTCTCTTGCATTAGATTATGAGCTCCTTTTCCTTATTTTTTTTTTTTTGTATCTACATTTCTAGAGTCTCCATGGTGACTGGCACATAGTAGGGATTTAGAAAAGACTAAAGTCTATATCAAAATTCTCTATTCCACCAACCAAGCACATATTTTGTACCTGAACACTTTACCAATTTCGTGTCCCTGGGTCTTCCTTCTTATTGTTTTTTAAGCCTGGAATATCCTTTCCTTCTCTTACTGTTTTGAATCAATCATCTTTTGAATCCAAATTAAACGCTATCTTTTTCAGGAAATTTTCCCAGACTCACAGTCAGGAAAAACCTTTCTTCTTTTAGATCTCACAAAACGCTACATTTTACCCATCTTAATGTATTTACCATGGACTGAAGTACAGTAATCTATTCATATGTCTTATTTCCTTCCTAGGCTGTACATTCCAAACGGGCAGGGATCTTGCTTTATCTAAATTTTGTATCTTGCCCAGTGCCTAGCAATGCACTGCGCATAGTAGGTGCTTAAAATCTTTGCTGAACTACTAAAAAAAAAAAGGCTATTTGTTATTACAGTAGATATTTTCAACCCAAAGGTCTAGACTTCATAGTATGTCTTCAATTACTATATATATTTATAACATTATGTTCCGAATGAATCCACAAAAGTAAGCAAAATTCTAAAAATTATTTTTGGCCAGGGCAATGTTTTGTAAAAAGTAAAGTTAGCAACAGATGGAGCTTACCTATTTTTTTTGGAATGTTCATCCTTTCCCCTTTTAACTCCAAAAATTCTTGTGATCAGAGAACTAAATAGAAGTGTGGAAGAATTTCTCACCTAATGCAAAAATAAACATATAATATGGGTTAAGAAATGTCCATGGCACTAGGATTCAGAATATCCATAACAGGACATCCTAAAACACTGGTTTACATTTTCAATCAAGATATTACTCTAACTTGCCAATTCTGTGGTCAAGAAACTGTGTTTTGTATTTATAGAATAAGGCAGTTTTCTAAAAATTTCATAGTGGTAACTGACTCAATGACTTCCTCTGAGCCCTACAAAGTAATCATAGTATACAATGAAGCATTCTCTTTTACCTCTAATAATACCATTCTATCTTGCATTGTTTCTTTATTCTCTATCCTCAATTAATGTGTACAGAGAAGAAAAGTTTTTCTCCTCTTTTTCATAATTGTGACTCTTAAACTTCAGTTTATACTTCAGTTCTGTTCTTTTTGTTTCTATAATCACCTATCCCTTAGGAAAATGTTTGCAAGATCCATTCAACCTTAAAGAATTATCAATTTTGATATGCCCAACAAAAAGTTTTACAATGAGCATTCAAAATGTATTATTTGTGTTTAGTAAAATGCTGGTGACGTATTTGTGTGATTTTTAATCCCGGGCTTATTGGTGAGGCAATTGGTTTAACAGGAATGTAAGATGGCAAGGAATGTCAACTAATTTACATAAAAGACACATTAAGAAAATTGTAAAACAGCATAGGGACCCATTTAAAAACTCCTGCAGCATAACTTTGGTTCTTCCCACAGATGTCCTGAAGGGATGATGATGACTTGGGTTTCCTCTGTACCCTTAGCCAACTTCTGATCAGAGCAGAATATTCAAATACAGTAAGTCAACCCACAAATATTAACTGAATATCCAGTAGTGATTAAGCACTATGAAGGACATAAAGGAACATAAAAAATAATCCTTGTCCTTAAAAACGTGGCAGTTTCAATAAGATATAAACACATGATATATTAAATAATAGTTAAATACAACAAATCATTTGATTTCATGAAACAGGAAAGGGGCAATTGCCAAATCAATGATAAAAACAAAAACTATCATAAAATTCAGAGGAAGGACAGTTCCCCACAAAGTAGGCCAGGCTGGGAAAACATCATGGTAGAAATCTAAGAATTGTCAACTTAGTCCTTGGAGATAATAATCCCCTCATTCTTCAGTCTGAAGAACTGAAGCTTGGAGAAGGTAGGTCACAACTAACTACCAACAGAACCGAAGTCTCTGGATTTGAGGGTTCAAGTGAGCTCTTCCTACTGACTTTTAGTCTATTTCCTCATACAAAATGAAAAATTTGAGCTGTATTTTGGAAGTTACTTAGGTGTAAAAGAAATGAATAGAGAAATGGGAGGTCATTCTAGGCTGTAGAAATCCATGTAATCTAAGGTAAGGAGGAAGGGAGATAGTAGATGGGTCAGTAAGAAAAGAGCAAATAGATAAAACATCCCATTATCAGAGACTAAAAAAAGGGTTGGGTAGAGGTCTATGTCATTTAGGATGTAACATTTTGGAGGCCTATGGTGCAAGCAGTTGCCATGACTAACCCCAAGAATGCTAAAGCTGCTTCCTGAGGTTACAGGAAATAACAATAATGGCTGATATTTACAGAGCATTTTAAAGATTACCCAGCATTTTACATATATGAATTCACTGGATATTAACTAAAAGCTGTGTGAAGTAGATCCTGTAAGATTTAAATTAATATCCAATAACTCCAAGTATTCTATTTTATAAAGTTTATTAATAATCACTTGAAGTAGAAAAAAAATAAACTAAAAGAAATAGAAGAAATCTAATTATCTAACAAAAACAAGACGATGTGAGTAAGTTCTCCTGCCTGCCCAAAGCCCGCTTCCATAGCTATGATCAGGGGAAAAGAGAGAGGGGGCGGGGTCACACACAAACTTTATCTCCAAAATGTAAGGACGTAATGTGAGGATGAAAGTGGGATGCTGGGATTTAGAATTCTGAGGAGCAGATCCTAATTACACAATTTTATTTATCTTATAGATATTGTATCCATTTTATAGATGAAGAAACTGAGGCACAGAGAACTTAAGTGGTTTGCCCTGTAATAATTTTAACCCCTGTCTTTCTTAACTCCAAGTTCAGCATTCTCTCTACTAGACTACACACTTCTGTAAGCATCTCATGATCCTACTATATACTTCAGGAGGCACAGGTAAACTCCCAAGCTGGACTAGAAGACTGTTTCACTTTTGTATTTATATCTCTAGAACCTAGCACTGTGGTTGACATGGAGTAGGAGCTTAAAAAATGTTGGTTGCTATTAGATATTGATTCATTAGTCCAAAAGGAATATTCTCTGATTTGAATGATTCCCAACAGCTAGCTTAGAACTCAATTTCCTTCAGTAAGCTATCCCTGAGTTATCTACCCCATCATAGTCTAGACTCTAGAGGAAGATCCTCAGTATCTAAGCTGAACTCTTTCAGAGGGGTAGACATAGGATGAAAAGAAATAACTAAGGACTGTTCTTTCAGTCTGGCCATTCAGCCATTCCAGAATCCATCTACCTTCCTGAATCTCTCCATCTTAACCACAAGAAAAGCATGAGATATTTTATCAAATGTTTAGCTACAGAAAAACTATATTTAAAGCAGGGTTTAAAAAAAAGTTATGTGTATCTTCTGTTTTTAATACTATCAGTTTTCCCTTGTATCTTTTCCCCTTCCCCTCTCAGAGATCCATCCCACATTACAAAGAGTAGTTTCATTTCTTTCTTTCTTTCTTTCTTTCTTTCTTTCTTTCTTTCTTTCTTTCTTTCTTTCCTTCTTTCTTTCTTTCTTTCTTTCTTTCTTTCTTTCTTTCTTTCTTTCTTTCTTTCTTTCTTTCTTTCTTTCTTTCTTTCTTCCTTTCTTTCTTTCTTTGTTTAGCCCCTTACCTTCCAACTTGGAGTCAATACTGTGCACTGGCTCCAAGGCAGAACAGTGGTAAGGGTAGGCAATGGAGGTCAAGTGACTTGCCCAGGGTCACACAGCTAGGAAGTGTCTGAGGCCAGATTTGAACCTAGGACCTCCCGTCTCTAGGCCTGGCTCTCAATCCACTGAGCTACCCAGCTGCCCCGCAAAGAGTAGTTTTAAAGACAAAAAAAGAAGGGGGGAAATCAGCACAAGTGAAAACTACAATGAAAACGTATAATGTGTAACATCTATGGACCTTCCAGCTCCACAAAGAAATGGGCTGGAAATATCTTCTCAAATCTTGACATTCAAGTCCTGCTTGATCTTTATAATTTTGCTTTGTTTACTTTTTTTTTTTTGGTGTGTGTGGTTATTCTTTTCATTTATATTGCTGTAGTTATTGTATATAGTTTTCTGGGCTTTACTTAGTTTCTTCTACATCAGTTCATGTAGATTCCTCCATGTTTCTCTATATTCATCTTGTACATCATTTCTTTTTTTAAAAATTTAGAATATTTTAGTCTTTTATAATAACAACCTGTGTATAAACCCTTTGACTTAACACCATTTAAACAGATGAAAACAACTTTAACTCTGAACTTACCAAAAAACCTTCACAAAAACCCCTAAATTCATTACAAACAAGTCCTAGGTATCATAAATTAAACATTATACTTTGTTTTACATGTAAAATCAATATCTTCATAAAAATTTCATATTAAATTATAACACTGAAGAAACAAATTATGTTTCAATACATAAGAGAAATTTATGAATTAAATAATTCTTCAATGAATTTTTTTTAAAAAAATCACATGAATTTCCCCTGATTTTTCTATAAACTTAGACTTCAACTACAAGGTTTTATTAAAGAGCATATCTGTAATATTGTCCAAGAGCATTATTAAGGCCTATATATCATTTCTTACAGCACAGCAATATTTCATTATATTCACATACCACAATTTGTTTTGCCACTCCCCAAAGGATGAGCATCTAATTTGTTTCCAGGTCTTTGCTATCACAAAAATTGCTCCTATAAATGTTTTGGTGTATATGGGCACATTCTCCTTATCAGTGGCAAAGCAGTTCTTAACCTCTGGTGTCATGAATTCTTTTGCCATTCTAGCAATGCCTATGGACCCCTTCCACAGAATGTTTTTAAATGCATAAAATAAAATGAATAGGATTACAAAGGAAATTAATTGTGTGGAAATACAGTTATCAAAATATTTTTAAAAATAAGAAAAATTTATCATCTCCAAGAGGGGAAAGGGAAGAGGGGAGAGAAAGAACATAAATCATGTAAACATGGAAAAATATTTTAAAAATAAAAAATAGAAAAAACAAGATCATAGACTCCAAGTTAAGAATTACACATATATATCTCAGTTTTATGATCTATAAAATGAAGAGGTTAGAAGAGAGAATATTTAAAGATTCTTCTAGTCTTAAATCTATCATTTTATAATCCTATGAACATAAGATGATTTAGTAATCCTGTCAAAAATGATCTAAGGTGAATCTGCCATGACCTGTTGTGATAAACAGAGCTGTTAACTCTCTATGATCATTACTTCCTTTTCTAGGTGTTCACTAATGTTCTTTTTAACAATGTGACAAGATGCTCAGTACCTGAATTGTCCTTTTACAAGACCAAAATTGAGGCAAACTAGGATTAAGCTAAAAGGGTAAAATGTGGGTGCGATTTTTTCTCTTTATAAAAAGGAGGTGGAAAATAAAAATTTCATAGGTACAAAATAATTTACTTAAAATTTTCAAATGAGGGAATAACAGAACCCAAAGCTTCCAGTACTTCCCAAACCTGTCCATATGTTAGGAGTAGACATATTTCCAAAATTCAGAATTTAAAAAGGAGGAAGACATCTGCATAGTAATATACAGGATTAGGATAGCCAGGGAACCAGTGAATAGCAAGGAAATCAAAAAAGAGTTGGAAAAAAATATAGTCTGTGCCAAGGCAAGGCTGGCATAGTAGAGGCACAGAGATGGTGGTAGCATTTAGGGAGAGAGGCAAAAGCAGCTCAGACTTGATCCTGATATCCTGAGAGGGGGAATACTTAGTAGATGATGTATTGGGATTGAATTGGATGGAGATATAGTTAAATTATAATAGTGTGAGGACCTTAATAGACCCCTTTCAGAAACAGACAAATCAAAGCAAAAGATAAGCAAAAATAATTTAAGGACATGAATAGAAATTTAGAAGAATCAGAGAAGGATGATAGTTCTCTCACAATTATCTATGGGAATAGAAAGAAATTTATAGATTTTCAGTTTACATAACAGCTTTACAAAAATGTATCATGTATTTGGGCATAAAGACTATACCAAAAAATGTAGAAAAGCAAAAATACTGAGCATATCATTTACTGATCATAATACAATAAAATTATATTCAGTAAAGGTTAACCTATATCCAAAAAACAAATTGAGTAAACAACAACTATATGCCAGAAGACTTTATACTTACTATAATCAGACTGAATTTATATAATACAGGTTATATAAACTAAGTGCCAGGAATATGGGGTTGGTTCGACATAAGACAATTATAAATATAATAAATGATAGTAACTTTATAAATATAAAAACTATATAACCATCTCAATAGATGATAAAAAGTCTTTGGACAAAATCCAACATTCATTTCTATTAAAAAAATCTAGAGAGGGGCAGCTGGGTAGCTCAGTGGAGTGAGAGTCAGGCCTAGAGACAGGAGGTCCTAGGTTCAAACCCGGCCTCAGCCACTTCCCAGCTGTGTGACCCTGGGCAAGTCACTTGACCCCCATTGCCCACCCTTACCAATCTTCCACCTATGAGACAATACACCGAAGTACAAGGGTTTAAAAAAAAATCTAGAAATCATAGCAAAAAGTGGACCTTTCCTTAATATGATAAATTTGACAAATACCATTTATTTAAATCTAAGAGCAAGCATTATATGTAATGAAGAAAAGTTATAGGCCTTTCAAATAATATTAGAAATAAAGCAAGTATGCTTATTTATCACCACCAATATTTAATATGGTGCTAGAAATGCTATCTATGGCAATAAGATGAGAAAAAGAATTTGAAGGGAAAAGAACAAGCAAGAAGGAAACAAAATTAATCATTTTTTCCATAGAAAATTCTAGAGAGTAGCTTAAAAAAGTAATCAAAATAATTAATAGCTTCAGCAAAGCTGAAGGATATAAAATAAATCCATGTGAATCACTGGCATTTCTATATGAAACTTATCAAGAAGAGACAGAAAGGTAAATTCCATTCAAAATGACTATGGAAGTTACAAAAAATTAGAGATATTTAGAGATAAAATACCAAAATTTATCTTGGGACAAATCTAACACAAAACATCCTGCAGAACTAAAGCTTTTGTTGCTGTTTACTCATTTTCAGTTGTATCTGACTCTTCATGACCCCATTTTGGGGTTTTCTTGACAAAGATACTGGAGTGGTTTATTATTTCCTTCTTCAGTTCATTTACATATGAGGAAACTGAGGCAATCAGGGTTAAGTGAATTGCCCAAGGTCATACAGCTAGTAAGTGTCTGAAGCTAGATTTGAACTCAGATCTTCCTTACTCCGGGTCTGGTACTCTATCCACTGTGCTACCTAGTTGCCCAGAGAAATGAAGACCATTCTGAATAATTGAGGAAACATTAATTACTTATGGGTAGATTGAGCCAATAAAACAAAAATGCCAATATTACCTAAATTTATTTACTATCTTATTAATTTTCTTATTCAATGCTAAATCAATCAAACTTCCAAAAGAATATTTTATAGAACCAAAAAAAAACCAAAAAAAAAACCAACAACAAAAACCCAACAAACATCAGATTAAGAAATGGGAAGGTCTATCACCTACATGATCTAGAACTATATCCAGAAGGTTACCAACTGTCCATAATCCAGCTATACTATTACTAGACCAGTATCTAGACATTTACTACATAACAATCAAAGAAAGAATAAAGGATATTTACACACAAAAGTACTTCTTTTCATAATAGCCAAAAAGTGAAAATTAAGGGCATATGTTTTACTGGGAAATGTAAACAAATTGTGGCATAGAAATGTAATGGAATATTATTGTGGCAACTGTCAGGTTTGGGGTAGAGTTTTGTCTTTTACTCAACTATATCCTCCAAAGGACCCTGAACATAAGAGGTTTCTATTGATAATATTCCTACTTTTGGGAGATGGGCAGATTCTCCTAGAAGCCAAATAAGACATTTAAGACCGAACAGTACCTAAAGTCTGGGTCAATGACATCTTTGTAGACAGAAGGGTCTAAAAATGCAAATTTCAAGTGCTCATATTTTATAACCAGAGAGTGGCTTAGTTCTGGAAGAAGACAGGTAATTAAATTTAAATATTTATGTACACATATATATTTAATATTTTTTATTTATAAATATATATGTTTTATATGTATAAATACACACACTCATGCTTTATGGATAAACACTTAAAGTGATATATGAGATACTGCTCTTGAAGGAACTACTACAACAACTCTCTCACCCGTATAGAAATCTCTATCTTTAAGCCTACATATCCAGCCTCCAACTAGAGCTGTTAGGGAGGAACCGGAGGGGTGTGGGCAGGAAGAAGATACTACTGTGTTTTACAATAAGTTTTAACATTTGGAATGTACAACATACACAAACATAGACTTTAGTTTTCCAAAGCACCCATTTCTCTGTTCCACCCAAGCTGACTAATGCATCCCCTCAGGGTCAAAATCATATTTAATGGCCAACAAAGAAGATCCTTTAAGCCTAAGTAGAAGGTAACTAGGTTCCCAGCAATTGGGGGTGGGAGGGTGGGGTAGGGAATCTATATCTGTCAAGAAACTGAATAACACCCTGAAAAAGAATAGTCTGAAAATTCATCAGTACTACCAAAAAAAAAGAAAATCTGTCTCAGAACACTTTATTCTCTGTCAAACAATCTTTTTGGAAAATAGGGCAATTTGGTTCTAGTAAATTCTGTCACGTACTAACAAGTATAAGAAGGCACAGAAGTTAAATTTGGAATTTTGAAAGAAAGTCATGCCATCCCTGTTTTTCTTCTCATTAATTTATTTACCCAATCTACTCTTAATAAGTCCCTCTACTTTGTACATGGTAGTTCATATGCAATTGGGTACAAACTATAACACCTGAAGATAACTGTGGACTAGGAGAAAATCTGATAACTCTTCTTCATTTATTAGAAAAACCTTACAGGATCTGGAGCTGAAAGAAACCTAATGCACAAATTAACTCATATTATTCAATTTATAAATAAGGAAAGTAAGCCCTAGGAAGATGACATGATGTGTTTTGCCTGCTTTAAGTTTTCTGATCCCAAATACAGGATTCTTTCTACCAGATTATAATGCCAACTAAATTCTGATGTTGTTATTTGAATCATTTTGGCCATATCCGACTCTCTTGATCCCATTTAGGGTTTTCTTAAAAGAGATAATGGAGTGGTTTGCCATTTCCTTTTTTTTTTTATTTTACAGTTTATTTTCCAGATGTGGAAATTGAGGCAAACAGTGCCTTGACAAGGGTCACACAGCTAGGAAGGGTGTGAGGTCAAATCTGAACCCAGGTCCTCTGGACCCCAGTCTTAGCATTCTAAACACTATGCTACCTAGCTTGCCCCAATCTTCCCTGTTTTCAAGTGGATTTCCCATTCCTCATCTGAGTTAAAGAACTTTAGACCTCCATGAAGGGTTAAAGATTATGCACACATGCCATCATTTCCCAGATGAAGAAAGTAAAGCCATGAGTAAGAGACTCTTCAAGGTCACCAAGCAAGCTACTGGCAAGCTAACTCTTAAAATTCTTACCTCCCACCTCTGAACCTCTGACTTAACTTACTCTTCTTATCCTTTTTTCCCTTCTTGGTCATCTTCTCTTCACTTCCTCTTTTTAATCCTTGTCTCTCCATTACTACTTGCTTTAGCTGATGCAATATTGAATAAATGTTCCTGGTTAAAATTTTTAAAAGGTAAATTCTCTGAACTCAGACTTCTACTTCTTTGCAAAGGAAAGCTGTAAAAAACCAAGATGTTTGCAATAGCCAGTAAATGCAATTTCTCCCTAATCCAGGATTATGAGCTCTCTATAAAGTGAGTCTTCTTTTATACCATATAAATTATCAAACTCTTAAATGCCAACTACAAATAAAACTTTCACCTTCGTCATAGCAGTTTTCTGCAAATAGTCAAATAAATTTAAAATAGCCAAATATTTCTATGAAAGTATTTTAAATGTTAAATTTTGATGCTCTATGGACAATCATCTTAAAATGGGATTTTCAGAAACTGACTCATTCTAAAGTTATGCGTCTAAGAATTCTTTAAAGAGATTTTAATGCACAAAAAGGAAAGCATCAATCTTATCTGGCTGTCCTTTTGAACCTGGCCAGTTTATAATAAGTAGAACAAGGCCTTTGCAGCTGTGCAGTTAATTTCATGTCAGTTTGCTCAACTCAGAAGCACATTTTTCTCTATATCCCCACTCCCAAAAAAGTCAAAAAATGTATTCAGTTTCTCAAGTTACCTAAATGGCTTCTGAAGAAATTGTATTCACTTTTTTAACTAAAAAACAAAACAAAACAAAAAGGTTTTTTTTGGAAAACCTCCTCCTTGAAGTCCAGCTGGAAGTTCTTTTTCATGTGATTTCACAATCATTTTGTCCTCCTCTTTTGCACTTATCATGTTCAAATTTGGATTATGTATATTGAATATCCCAACTGGATTATAAACTCCTTGGAGAAGTGGCCCTGTGTTATTAAATTTGGACTTAATCTAAGAAATGTGCTAACTTCTGGGGAGACTGAGAGAAAAATAAAACAGTATCAGCCCTTGAGAAGTAGTAGAGGGCCTGGGGGTGGGCAGCAGGGAAGGAAATATATAATATGTACACAAATAAGTATAATTCAAGGTAGACTGAGGAAACGAGCACTATTTGGAGGAATAACGGAAGTTTTCACAAAGCAAATGCAACCTGAGCTGAACCTTGAAAAAAGGCAAGGATTCTGGCAGAAATTAAGAGTGTTCCAAACATGGAGGATTATTTGGGCAAAATTTCCAAGACAAGAGATAGAATATTAAATTGGGTTAATTAGTAATATAGTTTGGCTGAAACATCTCTTCCATTATGGTAGCTGTGGATTAATGAAAATGAGGCTGGTAAGGGAGACAGAAGCTATATTGTAGAAGGCCTAGAATGTCAAACTAAGGAACCTATTTTATCATTAGAAGTATACAGTCATTGAAGATTTTCTGTGCTTAATACCCAGAACCTAGCAAAGGAGGTACTTAATGAAATGTTTATTCAATGAATAAAAAGGAAAAAAAGGAGATATTAAGTAGAACTCATTAGGTATCAAAAGATTTGTTTCCTTTCTAGCATTTATTAGCTATAATGCCAGATTCTTGATGACTCATTTACTTTCTCTGACTTTCAAACACTTCATCTGTTAAATAAAAGATATTTTACTCAATGGAAAGGTCATTCTAAGGTCTCTTATGGACTATTAACAATTACTACTTCAACACAAACAGGGTGGGTAAACGAATGCTTCACGTTTTCTGAATGCACATTTACTTGATTTTTCTCACTAATTCAAGTTATTCATATCTAGTTTTACAAGTTTACTTACTATGCAAAATAAAATATATTTTTAAAAATCTGCTGATGATTAGTACTGATGAAATGATGGACATGTATGGGCTCATGTAAAGGAATGTTAATGTAAGGAATCTGTTAGCAATCATTCTTAAATATATGCATTAATGACATTCCTAAAACACTCTTCTGAGCCACAATCTGAATTAGTCATTTTGCTAATTTTTAAGGTCTATAATTTAGTAAAAACAAGCAATTATGTGGAAAGTACAATAGCACTTTGCTTTAGGCAACAGAAGTATTTCTAAAAAGTGATATATAAATCAAATTTCTGGATACTGAATCATATTTTAAATATACTAGATTTCATTACTTAAAGTGAAAAGGAAAATTTGTGGCAAAGACTTGTGTAATGTAAATAATCAACCTCTAATCTGGTTTATAAATGTCCATTTTAAAAGGTCTTGAAGTAGGGGCAATGTATAGAAATAATTACACAAAAAACAAATTTAACACTATATTGCAAACATTCTCATTCCCAGTTGGCCCCAACTGATGAAAATATTTGCAACTAAAATGACTATTTTCCTTATATGTTTTTCCAATCTTATTTTTACATTGTTTCCATTTTTATTCCAAATCTGAATTTTTGCCTAACAATTCTCTACTTCTCTCTTTCAAAGAATCTACTGCTAAGAAAAGTGTTTCCATCTTCTATTCTAAAATCTCTATTCTCTTGATGATAGGCTTGATGATTTCTTCTTAAAGAGCTAAAATTTGTCCTTATTTTACTGGTAATTTTATTTAATTTAAAATTCTTCATTTATTTTGGGTCTGTCCTTATCAATCTTTCTGATGATTTTTCTGCCTTGTCTGCTATAAATATGATTCTCAACACCTTTCCCTTGTGAAGTCACAGTGTTGTCCTTATCCCCAAACCTCAGTTGTCTCCTAGGTGGGACAAGGTCTATGTTTCTCAAGGAGAAGAATGGCCGGCTGGGATACATTAAAGATTCAGAAAAGCCCCAGTAAATGAGCCTTCTTTCTACATTTACAGTCCAATGCCTCTGAACTCTACCTTTGGCTCTTGGGACTTATTTTTTTAGTCCCTATTTCCATATTGTTCTGTGATAGGGGCTCTTCCTAGATGTCTCTGCAAATGCAGTTCTCTACCTGGCTTTCATATGTCCTTCTTGGCTTCCTGTGCTATAATAAACTACAGTTAGCAGTGAATTTCTGCTCTCTTTGCTCCTACAAAATTTTATTTCTCCTAGCTCCACAAGCTTCATAGCTGTTATTTTTTCTTCTTCCTGAGCTTCGGACTAGTTTAATTCATGAGTTTCCACCTTCCCTGAGAGCAGGGTCCCAAGGATACTACCAAAAACTAACTCCCATAAGCAGTCATCTAAAACTACAGTAGCAGCCAAGAATGATGATACAGGACCCTTCCAGGCCAACACGGTCCCTTTGTGAGCTAGGAGTGGGGAACAGGTCTGGAAACAGCAGTAGAGTGGGACCTACCTCAGGACACTGCCAGAATATTCAGTGCTTTTGTCAGTGAGTATTTAACTAAGAAAGCAACCATCGTGAGGAAAAGGGCTGCCCCAGCTGTACACTCTGCCAGAAGGAGGAAGGATAAAGGGGACAATCCCTACAAGGAGCAAAAAGGGCTCAGAAGTTAGTCATCAGTTATTTTTAATTGAAGAAATACCTTGGGAAAGGTTCTTCCTCTTTTTTCTTCTCCCACCCATGCTGAGTTTGCCGCATCTGGGGGCTCTTTCTTGGAGGTGGGATGCAGAGAATGACCTCTATGTGACTTCTAGCATCATCCCAGGATTGGAAGGCTGGGGATTTTGTACATGCTGCTCTACCGAGCCTGACATGCTCTCCCTTCATCTTAGCTGCCTCCTGGAATCCCAAGTTCTCTTCAAAGGCTTAGATCAAGTGCAGCCTCCTTTTAAAGCCTTTTCCAGTTTCCCTCCCTCCATTACTTTGAATTTTGAAAAACATATTCTATATTTTTTCTATATATTCTGTATAAAACATGCATTTGCCTGTGAACATGCCATATGCCTCCGGCATAGGGTAAGTTTCTTGAGAGCTTCTGTATTTATATCCTCCCTGTCTTGCCTCGGGTCTTGCTCATAGGAAAAACTTCATTAAATGCTTACTGACTGATTCCAACTGATAGTCTGTCCTTTCAGCCATCATTGCAATATGTTGGCTCATGGTGGAAAGATAATCTATATGAAGTTGAGAAAAGGAGAAAGTAGCCTGCCTAAATACAGACTTTTCTCCTACTGAGGCATTCAGTTCTAAAGAAGACACAGGACAAATGAACTTATTTCCACGGCCATAAAAGGAACTAAGTCTGAATGCAAACTGATTTTCCTCCATGAATTTTTCTCTAATGTAAGTGATATGTGTCTTCTTTCACATTATGATGAACATGGAATATGTATTATATGATAACATATGTACAACTTATATCATATTACCTGCTCCCTTGGGTGGAGAGGAGGAAGGTTGTGAGGAAGGAGATAACATAAATTACAAAATATAGAAAATAATTATTAAAAACTGTATCATGTAATCAGAACAAAAAATAAAAACTAAATTTAGTTAAAAAAAAAGAAAAAATGAGCTTCTTTTCTACTCTTCTCTTATCAATCCACTTTTCTTTACTCTAATGCCTACAAATCTGGGTTGTCACCTCCCGAAGACCCTGTTGTTATATAAAATAAAACCTGACTCTATCCATTTCATATTGAGCCAGGAAAAAAATGTTTATAGGTTTAGGGTATCTTAAAATTTGTTAAGGATAACAGTTGTCCTAGGTAATAAATACAACCTTTAGAAAGCTGTCATTTAAAACTATCATCAAACTCAGAAAATCCAGGTTCTATGACTACAGGACAGCAGAGGATGTTTGCCTCAGAAATGAGCTGCCCCATTGCACTGTCATTTTTTGTGTCTTACTTTGTCCAAGTGTTACTCTTTAACATACATGGGGAAGTGCAATCTCACAAAACAAAGAGAATCAGCTGACACAATGTGATACTCAGAAAGAATGATAAACTGCAATATGCTACTAAAGGAAACATCATTTCTATGTAGTAATTAACAAGATCCAGGCAGAAATAATAGGAAGGGGCATCCCATTTCAAGATAATTACAAAATTCAAATAGTGGTATTTGGAAGAGAGGAATCTTTGGGTGTGTTGGTGGGGGATCAATTTAATTTTAGATATGTTGAGTTTAAGATGTCATGAGGGGATTCAGTCTACAATGTCCAAGCTACAACTGTGTGTGTGTGTGTGTCTCTACAGACGTGTGTATGTATATGTGTGTGGGTGTGTGTGATAATTAAGATATGATAATTAAGCCCTTTGGAGGCTATTAAATACAGAAGACAAAAGAAGAGAAGAAAAGACAAGACAAGACAATAGAAGACAAGACAAGAGGAGGAATGATGTAGATACTGAAGCCAGCAAAGTAGAGGGAGAAAGAATTGACGGATGAGTAGGAGACAAGCCAGAAGACAAGAGTATCATGAAAATCCAGACAGGACAAAAGATTCAAGAGAAGATGATCAACAATTTAAATGTAGCAGAGAAATCAAGAAGGATAAGAACTGGGAAAATATCAGATTGCTAATTAGGAAAATCTTTGCTAATTCTGGAGAGAGCAGTATCAATTGATTAACGATTGTGAGCCAGACAGAAATGGGTTATGGGTTCATGTGAAAAGAGGAAATAGAGGCAGTGACTGTGGACAGCTTTTTCAAGTCGGTTGATTGTGAAAGAGCGGAGAGATCTAGGACAACTAATTTAGGGGACAATAAGGGTTAATGTCGAGGTTCAGGACTTTTTTTGTGCCATGAATCTCTCTGACAGTCTAGTGAAGCCTAAAGACCCCTTTTAAGAATAATATTTTTAAATGCATAGAATCATAAAGGAAACCAAAGGTTAATGAGAATAAAGATGTCATTTTTTAATCCAACTTGAAAGAGCCACTGAAATTTATCCTTGGTCTCCTAAACTGTTGAATATCAAGAGAAATGATGAAATGGCTAGGAATGAAAAAGTACTAGTACTTCCAGATCTCAAAATGTATTATTAAGAAATAACTACCAAAATTATTTAGTAATGATTAAAAGACAGAAAAACAAACTAATGGAATAAACTAGACAAAGATGAATCAGAAGTAACTGAACTCAATAATCTAGTGCTCATTAAATCCTAAACCATAAATTATTATGAAATAATACTGGGATGCTCAGTGGATAGTTAGGCCGGGAGGCAGGAAGTCCCAGGTTCAAATCTGGCCTCAGACACTTCCTAGCTGAGTGACCCTGAACAAGTCATTTAACTCCACTGCCTAGCCCTTACCACTTGCTCTTTTACCTTAGAACCAATACTTAGTATCAATCCTAAAACAGAAGGTAAAGGATTAAAAAGAAAAAAAAATTTAAAAGAATGATTGAGAAAGCTGAAAAACAATCTGGCAGAAATTAGGTGTAGGGTAGCATCTTAAATCATATTCCACAACAAATCAAAATGAAACCATAACATAAATATTTTAGATTAGAGCGGTGAATCCCAAAGTGGGCACCACCGCCCCCTGGTGGGTGCTGCAGGGATCCAGAGAAGCAGTGATGGCCACAGGTGCATTTGGGGGCGGTGAATAACTGTAAGGGGGTGGTGATAGTATGTGACAGGGGGCACTAAGTAATATTTTTTTCTGGAAAGGGGGTGGTAGGCCAAAAAAGTTTGGGAACCACTGGATTAGAGCATAAAAAAACTAAAAGTGAATTATAAAGCTTTCACTGCTATAAGTGCTAAGAAGATAAATCCTTCTTAGATACATTCCCCTGCTTCTTCATAGAATTGGTGGTCCTGGGTGTATAATGCTGTATTTAATGTCAGACTTCTTTTGATATCTGAACTTTAATTTCTTCATTTGGGGTAAAAACTAGACCATGTAATCTGCTTTCCTAAGCCATCCACTACAACACTGACAAAGTGTCTCTTCCCAGTATCCAATGAATATTCAGTCAATAAAAATCCACTCTGAGATGTAGCTTAATGAAAACTGTGGAGAGACCACTTACTGCCCAGACAGGAGACGTAAAGCCCAGAATTGCAGCTTGAATTCCATCCGCAACATAAGGAATGATGTTTTCACCCAGTCGAGTATCTCTGAACAAAGCTCTAAGGATATTTAGAGCATGGACCTGGTACAATAACAGCCAAAAAAAAACAAAGCAAAACAAAACAAAAAACTCAGAGTTGACACTGAAATTCTTTCATGCAACAGAACAAGACTTTGAAAAATGCAGACTTCAAACTAATAAAGATAATTTTCAAATGGTCACTATCAATTGGCATGGTGGAGGGTTGGATGGCTATTACTTATTACTTAAAACTGTGTTTTCAGAACCACTTATGGAAATAAGTGTGACATGGGAAATTATTATTCCTAAAAGCCTTTAACAATAGATTAGAGAAAAAGAATAATGAATTTACTGAGCAACTAAATAACTTTGAAAACAAACCAAATAATGTTTCAAAAAAGCAGAAAAACACAGACATGTTGAAAATCAAATAAAAACATAAAAAAGAAAAAATACTATTCAAGTGTTCAATAAAACTGTTGAGTTTTTTTAATCCCAACAGACAAAATGGTATATTATTTGATTTTTTTAAAAGAGAAAGAAAAGCCAAATTACCAAAAATAAAATATGAAAAAGGGGAATAACAATAAATGAAAGGAAATAAAGAAACTTACTGGAAACTATTATACAAAAATATGCAAACTACAAGTACAAATGAAAAAAATGAATATTTACAAATACATAAAATACTGAAACTACCAGAGTAGTATAAAGAGAATTTAAATAACTTAATCTCTAACAGAAAGAAAACTCATTAGAAAAGGGAATCAATACTTTTTTTTCAGTATAAATGGTTTATAAATGGCCTACCAAAAGGACTATTTATTTTGAAAGACATTCATTTAAATAAACATTAGAGAACATTTCAACCTCAAATACCCAAGAGTTACTAAATCTATGGTCAGTAAATTAAAAAAAAAAAAAGGAAATTGATGGTATGTAAAATGTTACTTTTTATATCTCCCAGTGAAATGCTATCTTCCACCTGAAAATTCTCCTCTGAGGGCAGTTAGGTGGCTCAGTGGATAGAGAAGCAGGTCCAGAGAGGGGAGGTCCTAGGTTCAAATGGGACTTCAGGTACTTGTCAGCTATGTGACCCTGGCTAAATCACTTAGCCCTGACTTCCTAGTCCATACTGCTCTGCTCCCTTAGAACCAATACTCAGGATTGATTATAAGACAGAAGTAAGGGTTTTAAAATGGAAAAAAAAAATCTCTCTAACAATTTTGCATCCTCTTTAACAAGTTCCTGCATTCTTAGATACCTTTTCATGTGTATTTGTCATCTCTCCCCAGCTAGGCTATATGCTCTATTAGGACATGGCATGTATTGGCATAAGAACTTGGCAAATTCCAGTTGGTTGGTTTAATAAATGAACCCTACTTTATGGAATAAAATTTCTAGGGGTCTAAAATAAATTCATAGTAAAATGAAAAAGATAAGGTTTCTCTATCTGTAAAAGACTGGGTGGTAACTTTTTTTAGAAAAGTTTCATCTGATCCATGCAATCAAATATGCCCCAGTAGTGGAGATACACATGAGAAATTCTTAAGTGATATATCAGAGTCGTTTTATATCTATATATCTACAACAAACATATCTGAGTATTTAAGTGTCTGTAAAAATATATATATACATATATGCACATTTGTATAAAAATACACACACACATATATGATTGACCCTGATATTTTATTTCTCTCTCTCTCTCTCTCTCTCTCTCTCTCTCTCTCTCTCTCTTTTGTTCAGGGGTAATAATTATTGCACACAAAATCCTTCTTTTTTTCACCACAACTTAAAAATAGCTTCTAATAGAGACAATAAAAAGGCACAAAAGTGTTGCTTGAGACATATTTGAGAGGGTGAGGAATAATCAACAAAAACAAACTCCAAGTGGTTTTGATTATCTGTCTTGTCCCAGACTCCTCCAGCTATTGCAGATTCACTCAAAGGAGAGTTCCTCTAAGTTTCGTTTTGCTCTGAAGACAAGAACAGTTTCCCGGTAAGATGTTGAGGGAGTATGTTTTAATTATTACCTGTGGGACTGAACTCTGTGAGTCACTTGAAGGTACAGCCAAAGAGATCAATTCTTTCATTGTTATCTTCAATAAATCCATCCTGCCTTTCTTTGGCTCTGATGCCAGTAACGCCTGTGGGAAAACAGGACAGATATTAACAAGCCTCGATTACTCTCCCTTATTTATACACACCCCCTTTTCCCCATTCAACAGAACCAAGCTCAAAATTTCCTGTGTTCATTTATATTGGTTTGCTGTCATAAGGAATAACCATGCAACTTGTCTGTTTACAATTGTTTGTGTGAATCATCCCTGAGGCAGTGGGAAGTAAAAAAAAATTTTTTTAAGGGTAAAATGCACTGCACTGGGAGTCAGGATCTTTAGACAAGCCCTGGCTACATGAATCTAAACTATTCCCTTAACCTTTTTAGTCCTCAATCTCTTCAGCTAGAAAATGACAATACGTGTCTAGGTAAAATCTAATATACCTTCTTGCTCTAAAAATTCTAAAATTCTAAGATGCCAGAGAAATGGTTCATACCAATTACTATAATTTCATAATTGATCCTAAATCCAAAGTAGAAAACTGCAAGGCTCTATGACAAGAACCATTTCCTTTAAGTGGAGAACCAGGAATAGAAATTCCCTGTAAAAAGAGTCCTTTGGCCTCTGAAAGATACTGTTGATAGGCTAATACAAAACTTTATTTTTTAGTTACAGAGAAGAAAACTGAAGAGTTATAATTCAAATTAATTTAACAAGCATTGATGAAGCCTCCATGATGTGCCAGACACTAAGCTACATGCAGGAGATCTAACAAAACTCTAGAGTGCCTACTGGCAACTGGGTGGTGCAGTGGATAGAGTGCTGTCATCTTCCTCTGTTCAAATCTGGTCTCAGACCTTTATTAGCTGTGTGACCCTGAGCAAGTCATTTCATCCTGTTTGCCTCAGTTTCCTCACCTGTAAAATGAGCTGGAGGAGGAAATAGCAAATCACTCCAGTATTTCTGCCAAGAAAACCCCAAATAGGGACACAAAGAGCCGGGCATGAAGGAAAAAAATTCCACAACAAAAAAGGTCTCTACTATCTAGAATTTACATTCTAATGGGGGCTGGGGGATAGAGAGAAACAATATGTAAACAGATATATCAAAGGACAATATGGAGAAATTTTAAAAAATCAAGTCAGTCCCTGCTCTTAAGGGGCTCCCGATCATTTAATATTGGTGGGGGCGCACGGGTCACATCGCACAATGAGATACTCTCTTTGCCTTCACATCTGTATTCAGGCCCATGTGAGGTACAAACATTGCTACAGGATGTATCACATCGAGGAGAAAGAACAGTGGCCCAGGAGAGGCCAACACAGATTTGATTTATGAAGGTTACCGGCATTAGCCCAGTGCAACTATACAGCTCTGACCTCTGTGTCAAGTCAACATCCTCCTTTCTTTTAAGCATAATGAATCCTTTCTTTGGCATAAGGTGTCTGTTGGAACTCAGTCGCTGTGCAAGGAGCCAAAGAGAAGAATGTAGGGAGAAGCGAGTAATTTCATTCCTTAGGAATTTTCCCATATTTTTAATCTTGCCTTAATTTTTTTTCTTTTCTTTTTTTTCCCCCAACACAGTTCCATTAAACACTCAGAAAAGAATGTGGTTAAAGAGTATATTCAGTAAAAAAAAAAAAACAACAACAACAACAAAAAAACTGGTTAAATATATTTTGCAAATTGATGCAAAATGAAGTGAGAAGACCTGGGAGATTACTGTGCATAGCAACTACAATAGTGTAATGATGATCAACTATGAAAGATGTGCCTACTCTAATCAATACAACGATCCAAGGCGATTCTAAAGGAATCATGATGAAAAATGCCACCCACCTCTAGAGAGAGAACTGATGAACTCTGAGTGCAAATAGAAATATAATTTTCTCACATTAAAATTGTTTTCTTGCTTTTTAAAAAAAATATGGCTAGTATGAGCATTTATATTTCTAAAAGTGCTATGCTACCAAACAGGACTTGATTTGTTGTTTTGTTGATGGTGTAGACTTAAGAAGATGTTAAAAATAAAGATTAAACTAAAAAAATATATGCATATGGCTAGTATGGAAATATGTTTTGCATCATGATTTCACATATTGCTTGCCTTTCCAGTGGGTAGGAGAAGAGTGAGAATGAGGGAGAATTTGGAACTCAGAATTTAAAAAGAAAAGAATGTTAAAAACAGTAAATTTTTTTAAAATGTAAAAAACAATTGTTTTAAGTATATTCAGTGCCAGGGTTTCCTTTTGGCTTGCTGGATGAACTCTCCTTGTTTCCCAGCTTCTTTCTTCTCTCTCCCAGCCCATGAGCACAAGAACAGCCTGCTTTCCCTAATACACTGGCATTCTGGTATCATGATCTCTTTTCCTAACAGAGCAGCATCTGTACTATCTGAAAAGGAGCAAGAGGAAAAAAATGCAAGATGGCTCCATCAGAAACACAAGGGCAGTTATAGTTTCCAGCTGAACCCAGACAGGGATTTGGACTGTGTATTATTGTTCACTGACATCTCAAAAAACTGACTTATCAGAGGAACAAAGTTTCTATACAGTAAAGCAACACACACACACACACACACACACAGAGGAAATTGGTAGAGAAATCGGTATCATTCATTGATACAGTGAAAAGCAGGGGCCATCAATGTGTTGGTGATGAAAGGTGATAAAAGGATTTTGCTCCACCAAATCTGATGCCCTAAGTGACTGGACAAGACACAGTCTCTTGGCTACCTGTATATAGAAAGGAATCCCAGCGCTGCGTCTTGTTGCACAGAGTTTAGAAGAAGGATTGCTGGACTTAATTTCCTCCAAGACGTCCCGCAACCACTGCTCTGGTAGCCTTTGCAGACATTCATTGGGGCACCTAAGGAATGGAAAGGAGCCAATACTTGAGTTTGGAGCTACCACGTCTAAAGCAAAAGCATATAAAATAACAAATATAACAGTTAGAAGGGCAGTACAGAGGATAGAGCACCAAGGCAAGAGTCAGGAGGACATTTACTAGCTGTGTGACCCTGGAGAAATCACATAATCTTATTTGCCTCAGTTTCCTCATCTGTAAAAATGAGCTGGAGAAGGAAATGGCAAACCATTCCAGTGTCTTTGCCAAGAAAATTCCAAATAGGGTTATGAAGAGTTGGACAAGACCGGGCAACAACAGTTAGAAAATAATACACACTCTCTAAACACATTTCAGGAAAGGAAATTTCCCCAAAGAAATGTTTCTTTCTCACTTTGTTACTTCTTCACCTATACATATACATATTCAGTCCAGTGAGGGAGAAAATTTTAAGGGAGATGCATTTTTTAAAAAATCACATGGATTCACAAGGCAGAAAACCTGCCTTACCCCAATCTGGCAACCTTTGCAACTTCATCTGGCATCCAAAATCAATGCATTCTAATTAATGGTAATAATATAATAATAATTGCTAGTGTTTATGTAGTGCTTTAGAATTTGCAAAGTACCTTATAAATATTACCTCATTTGATCATCAAAACAACCCTAGGAGGTAGGCACTATTATTAACCAAATTTTACAAATAAGGAAACTGAGGCAGAAAGTGGTTAAATGATTTGTCTCAAGTCATACAGCTAATAAGCATCTGAGGGCATATTTGAACTCAGGTCCTCCTGACTCTTATCTACCTAAAGCTCTATTCATCAAACTATCTCACTGACAAATTTTAAGACAATCAGGCTCTCATAGTTCTTCTGTCCTAAAGGATAAAAGTTATATTTCTCTCAGCATTTTCTTCCTTCACAATTTCAATTAGTCCAAAGCTTCATAATTAATACACAGATAACTTCTAAATTTCTCTCTCCAGTCTGGACCTTTTTTACAAGCTTCGAGCTTATATTGTCAACAACCTATGGCATTTCTGCCTATACTGATTATAATTTCCCAGCTTTCCCTCTTAAAATCCCTTTACATTATCCCCTATTTTCTCTTCCTTTACTTTGGTCTCTGATAAACTTCCCCTCGCCAAGACCATTGCCTTTGCATTTATATTTGATCCCATCCTTCTTATCTTTTCCAGCAGACTGCCCCCAACCACCCCCTCGTCTCTCTCTAATCTTCAATCTCTCCCTATCTACTAGAGTTCCTTCCTTGCTGCCTACAGACACATCCTATCCTAAACTCCACCATCCCCCCCCAAAAAAAACTCTTATTATGCTCTATTAGCCCCTCAAGCTCTCATCCCATATCTCACCTCCCTTTCTTGGCCAAACTCTTAAAAAAAAAAAAAAAGCAGTCATCTACACTCTTTACATTTACTCTGTTTTCATTTTACTCCGGGCTGCATTCTGTGATTTAGCTGCCAATCTCTTCAGTCAACTGAAACTGCTCTCCAGTTACCAATAATATGTTCATTGACAATTCAAATGGCGTTTTCTCAGTCCTCATCCTTCTTAATCTCTCTGCAGCATTTGATATTGTTGACCACCTTCTCTTACATATTTTTGTTGTTTGGTTTTTCAAGGTATCGCTCTCTTGCTTCTTTCTCTTGCCTACCCGACTGATCTTTGTCAGTCTCCCTTAGAGATTATAATAGAGGATATGATATGATATAGGATGTGATATAATATAATCAGGAAGCAAAGTACAAAGAAGAAAGAAAAGAGCCCATTCTGGACAGAACCTCGGGATAGGGACACAGTGCCCAGAATGAAGTCTTTTCTTTCTTAAACTATTTTGTTTCCTGACTATATTAACTATGGGTTTAATTGTCATTTCCATCTACATTGTTGTAATCATTATGAGTTATTTTCCTAATAATGGTAGTATAATATATATAGTATATAATTTTGTACATGTAATATTATATACTATTTTACTTTGTATTTGTTGAGAAGTTTTCCCATGCTTCTCTAATTTCATCATATTCATTATTTCTTATAATGTGACAATATTCCATTATATTCTTGTCCTAAACTTTGTTTAAACATTCCTCAAACAAGCTCACAAATCTACACATAGAACCCTAGTCTTTCTACTCAGCTCTAGTCAAGCATTTCTAACTGCCTAATGGATATTTTAAAGATGTACCATAGCCATTTCAACTTAATTATATCCTAAACAAAACTGCTCTCTTTCCCTTAAGTCCATCCCTCTCCCAAATCTTGTTATTTCTATCTAGGGTATCATCATTCTTCCAGTCATTCAGGTTCCCTTGGGATGACCCTTGACTCCTCACATTCCATCAAGTAAGTTGCTAAATCTTGTCATTTCTACCTCTATCCCATCTTTCCCACCCATCCTCTTCTTTTTACTCATATGACCAGCTACTGGGGTTCAAGCCCTCACTTCTCACTTCGACTACTGCAATGGTCTCTTATTGAACTATTCCAAATCTCTCCCCTTTCCAAATCATCCTCCACATAGCTATCAAAATAATTTTTCCAAATCTCAGGTCTGATAACATCAATACTCAAAAAAACTCATTTAGCTTCCTCCTGAATCTAGGATAAAATACAAGTTCCTCTTTGGATGTTTAACGGGCTTCAGAATCTGACTCAACTCTACATTTCTAAGCTCATTCTATATTACTCCTCATGGTCCATCCAGCCTGATTTTGCTGTTCCTTACTCACATCATTCTTTCTCTCCTGTCTGAGTCTTTATCCTGCCTCCCCTGCTTAGAACACACTCATACCTCTCAGAACCTCTGATTTACTTTAAAATTCTGTTCAAAAGCCATCATCCACACGAAGCCTTTCTCTCTTCTCCTCCCCAACTCTTTGTATTTATTTTATGTTTACTTACTATGTACTCATGGGTTAGGAGGGTCTGGATTCAATTCTGCCTTCAGACACTTTCTGGCTATGTGACCCAAAACATTCACTTAACTCCCCTTGCCTAGTCCATGTTGTTCTTCTGTCTTAGAACTGACACCAAGACAGAAGACAAGGATTTAAAATAACAATTAATTGTGTATAAATAAATGCATGAAGCTCAGAGAAGGATAGATTTTTTTTTAAAAAGTAGTCTAAGGAAAATATTCTGCACAAAGTAAGGTGGTAAAAGTTTTCCAATTTGTGGTAAAAATCAGAAGCTCCTTCAGGAATGCAAATTCAGTTTCTGAACAGAAACAATTCCAAACATTTGGAAGCTGTTTCCATGGCTCATACAATATAAGTCAATATATAATAACTAAAAATTATAAAGCACTTTAAAAAGCATTGCCACTACAAAAACCCTGAGAAGTGGGCTGTGTAAGCAACGAAGGCTAGGAGAGCTTAATAAATAGTACACGGTTAGTGTCAAAAACAGGAGTTGAACCCAAGTCAACTGTTCTTTCTCTACATTATTAAGCAATAACATTTAAAAGGCAGTACAGTATTTTTTAAAAAGTTTGACATGGGCATTTAAGATGCTATCTCAGTCATGAAAAATGACCCTTAAGTTTCCCTGAAACCTGAAGGCTGTCTGATTTTTAAAAGCTTGCTTTAACTATGACTTCCTCAAAACCAGCCATCCAAAGGCTGAAATATGATAATTTGTAGACTGCTGTTATTTCTCCCTACCCTGTCTCATTATCCTCTGTCTTATTGATCCAGGGTCTCAACTGTATTCTTCCTGCAATATAGTATTCATTTGTGGTTAAATAAAGCTCATCCTTGCCAGTAAACCCTTTTTGATGGCACTAAGCCCTAAAATTAAATACTTCTGTCAAAACTACAGTAAGAGCCAAGGCAAAGGGCTTTGGAGAAGGGATGGAAGTTTTGCTCTGTGATCCTGCTGTTTGAACACAGTCCACCAAAAAGACCAAGAATTGAACTCTTTTGTCATTCCTTCTTTTTCTGGCTAGGATCTATTTCCCACCTCATTTATATATTGCAGAAGTATGAGAAGCTTCTGAGAGGGCCTGGGTTTGAATCCCAGCTTTACTACTTATTATCTAAGTGAACTTGGGCAAATCACTTACTTCTTCGAGCGACAATTTCCTCCACTGTCAAGTGAGGAAGTGGGCCTAGACTAAGGGCCAGTCTATTTGGGTCTGAAACCATCTGTTTTTATAAAGACCAAACCAAGAAAGGTTTCCACACTTTTAAATAAAGTTTTATTATATTTTTAAAATGCAAAAAAAAAACCCCAAAAAACCACTCAGCCTCTTGGCCTTATAAAGATTGAGATGTAGTCCTTGGGCTGGAATTGGCTGGTCCCTAAAAGATTAGAATGTCTTCTAGATCTGTATCCTAAAGTCTCTGAATTTTGGTTAAGCCCTCCACAGAAGAGCCTCTCTTATGACTCAGGAACCTGCTATTGAGCATGCAGGACTGCCCAACCAAAGTGAAGTCCAATTTCCTCTCAGAGCCATCTCTCAAGTGATTCCTGAGCTAGTGACGTGGCAACAGAGCCCTGGACCGATGCCCTCCTCCTATACTTCCTCCCTCGCTGGCCTTTCATGTACTTTAGCCTCTGCTGGTACCTTTCTCAACAGAAAGGAGAAAAATGGGAGGGTGAAGACCAAGGCCAGGCTATGCTACCACGTTTTAACAGGCCTGGGTAAGGGCTGGGCTTGAATAGGGAAGAAAGCTGAGACTATCAGTGAATAATCATCAGATTCTCTGTGGATTTCCTATGTTTGTGTTCAATAAATCCTTGGTGACCACGGACATACCAGGCATCCAGAAAATGGCCAGAAGCTTTCTTTGTATCCTCAGTGTTTGGCACAGTGCCTGGCACAGGATAGGCACTTAATAAATGCTTTTTGACTGATTGGTTTTGGGGGGAGCTTAATCCTATAGTTAGAGTAGGAAAAGGAAAAGAGGGACAAGAGAAAAGGAAGACATTTTTCTGTTCCTCCCTCATCTCTTTTCTTAAAACTTTAATTTTCCTATTTTAAGTGAATCTCTCTAAACTGATATGTGATTATTCTCTTACAGGAAGGGTTCAAAACAGACCATGAAAACTTGTTCCTGGGGGTAGCTGGGTGGCTGAGTGGATTGACAGTCAGGCCTAGAGATGGGAAGTCCTGGGTTCAAATATGACCTCAGACACTTCCTAGCTATGTGACCCTGGGCAAGTCATTTAATTCCCACCACCTAGCCCTTACCACTCTTCTGTCTTGGACCCAATACTCAGTACTGATTCTAAGATAGAAAGTAAGGGTTTAAAAAAAAAAAAAAAACTTGTTACCAAGGAACATAGGAAAGAAGGATGAATCTAGGTTTGCATCCCTCCTCTGACAATTGCCAGCTATTTGACCATAGAGTTAACCTCTCTAAGACATTCTTCATCTACAAAATGGGGATGATAGTACTTGTAGAGCCTGATCCAAGAAAGGTTCTGTAAGCCCACTACAAGTCTCTAGCATTTGCTTGCTCTGGAATATAATGACATACCACTTGAAAAAGCAAGATAAAAGAGATGCGGGGGGAGAGAGTGGAGAAGGAAGGCCAAAATGTCTTCCTTTTCCTTTTCCAAGGATTGTCTTGAGAATTTAATTAAATAATACATATTAAGTGCCTTGCAAACCTTTAAATAAATGTCGGCTATTATGGAGTCAGACCCTCTCCGTGGCTTTTACACCCCGTTCTGCTAACTCAAACACATCTACCAATCACCTGCACATCGGCTAGGCGCCCGCCAAGCTGGCCTCAATATGTCTTATACACACGATGTTTAAATTATGCCAAACTCCAACCTTTTTGTTCATGGATTCCCAATCTGGGATCTGCTCCATGTCTCTCTACATAGCCAAATCTAAGTCATCCTTCAAGGCTGAAACTTCAGCTCCTCTATGACCTTTCTTTCTATTGCTGGAGTCAATACGGATTCCTCCCAATCTGAAAGCGTTTTACATGAAAAACCATTAGGACACATGTTGACTCTTAATTGTCATCTAATCAAATGATTTAACACATTAAAGTACTTGGGTTATATAATATATGCCATTAACGGGTTCTTATGCCTGTTAAGCTTTTATTTCACCAACTAGACTGTGAAACCCATAAGAAAAGATGCTGTGCTCTGTTCCTCTTAGCAATCACCCTCTTCCCCAATCTTGCTTTTCCTACTCACATTTTTAGCATAATGCGGAGAACTCAGGAGGCATTCTAAAAATAATTGTTGAACTCTGTCTATACCTATAACCATGGTGGTATCCTGCACACAGGTCTGGGCATCAAAGAGCTGGCTCCCATCCTAGATTTCCCAGCTCCTGGATCCACATCCAGTTATCCAACAAGAATAAATCTTAAAACAATTACTGCTTAGATACTTGGCAGCTGCCACTTTAACTAGTTGACCTAGGTTGCCCCGTTTAAATATTTTCAAAGACTGAAACCTGGCTCACAGTTAATTTAAGGAAATTTGGGAATAATCTCTGTGAGAATGTTCAAGAATAGAAAACTTCAATAAAATGAAATGATGCCTAATGCTAAGCTATACTAGAAAATAAAATTTATCCACTAGTGTTTGCTATATCCTAATAATGACATTAGGATTAGATATCAAGAAAAGAAATAGTCAGAATTAGGTTCATTAATATTTGGAGTTATTTAATGAAGGCTCCCATACCCAGTCACGTATATGGCCCAATCTTTAAACTTATCTTTTGGAAGTAGTAGGTGTCTGATACATATTTATTGAATAAAAAACTAATAAGAGTAGATCACTGGCATGGATAACAATAGCAATTCATATTTGATTATTTGTAAGGCTTTACAGTTTACAACATGCTTTCCTTACAACAAATTGATGGGAGATAATACAACAATTATGAACCCTGTTTTACCAAAGAGAGGAAATGAGCAAAATACTGAAAGAAGAGATACTTTTAAAAAATTAATTTGGCTACAGATCGAAACATAGAATATAATTTTTTGACCATTTGTTTAACTGCCTAATTTTGTTTGCTCATATTAGTATTAAAAAATGTTTTCATTTCCTAAGTATATATTGACTAGGATGTGTGTAGAATGGAAGAGGAAGAGCATAGTAGGGAGGAGAGTATGCTAGGAGGTATGGGAAAGAGAGCCTGGGAATTTAAAATCTCCTACAGATAATCCATTCAGGAGATAATCCACATGTGAATTGCCCAGGGATGACTACAGTCTGATTGATGTTTGGAGGTACATCAATTCCTTCAGGAAATTTGGTATACTTAATACACTGCTTTCTTAAGTTCATGGAAGTCTTTATTAGTCTGATTATTAGCTTAAGAGAAACAACAGAACTGCAATCAACTACATTTAAAGGACTAAGCATGATTAAAACCAATATTCAAATAAAAATTTCTGAGTCTGAATGCAGACTGAAGCATATTATTCTTCATTTTATTTCCTCCATAAATTTTTCTGTAGTGTAAGTGATATGTGTCTTCTTTCACATAATGATGAGCATGAAAATATGCACTGCATAACAACACATGTACAACCTGTATCATATTACCTGCCATCTTGGGAAGAGGGGAGGTGTGAGTGGGAGGAAGAAAATATGAATCACAAAATGTCAGAAAACGATTATTAAAAATGTATCAGGGGGCAGCTGGGTAGCTCAGTGGATTGAGAGCCAGGCCTAGTGACAGGAGGTCCTAGGTTCAAATCTGGCCTCAGATACTTCCCAGCTGTGTGACCCTGGGTAAGTCACTTGACCCCCATTGCCTACCCTTACCACTCTTCTGCCTTGGAGCCAATATACAGTATTGACACCAAGCAGAAGGTAAGGGTTTTAAAAAAAAAAGTATCAATATGTAATCTGGGAAAAAATGGAAATGGAAAAAAAAGGAAAAGAATAATAAAGTAATTGGAATTTAAAAAAAAATTCCTCACAGTTTAATGATATAAATACCAAGGCCCCACCTGCACTTGTGTCTTTGTTCAGGTTTTCCCAAAAGATCACAAAAAGAAAAATTATATCTATTAATGCTTTAGTTCACTACTTACTGAGTTATTTGTTTAATTGACTTCATAATGAACTCCTGACATTATCAAAGAAGTATTAAAAAGCTTAATAATTAATATTTCTGAAAAACAAAATCCAAGAAACCTAGAAATTCAGAATTGAAATAGACCTTAGCAGCTATCCAGGACAACTCATTCCCCAAAAGAAAAACCAACCAGAACACCTCTAACGAATAGACATATAGACTTCATAAAGACTTCCTGAAAAGGGGAACCCACTAATTTCTAAGGTAGTCCACTTCACATTGGGATAGCTCTGTTTTCCTGTCATCAAAACTAAATTTAGGGGCAACGAGGTGGCTAGTAGAGAGCTAGGCCTGGAGATGGGAGATCCTGGGTTCAAATATGACCTCAGCCAGTTCCTAAATGTGTGATCCTCAGCAAGTCACAACCACAACTGTCTAGTCTTTACCATTCTTCTGCTTTGGAACCAATACTTAGTATCAGTTCTAAGACTTAAGGTAAGGGTTTAAAAAAAACCAACAACCCACTAAATTTGCTTCTTTGAAACTTACATCTTGGTGTTCCTAGTGTTGTCTTCTGGGTTCCTTTTAGATTCCTTGTATTAAAATCCCTCATATTAAAAATAACCTTACCTCTATGGCCTCTTCCTCTGATTGAATGGTGCCTTCCAGAATTTTTATTTTAAGGAGGATGTCCAGGCCAGTCAGGTATTCCTTCATTCCTGTGAAGGCTGCACTACTGACTCTTAGCCTTCACTACCAAGCTCCTGCATGTACCCTCTTTGGGACCCTCTTTTCTGCCTCTTTTCAGTTTCCATTTATTTGCTGCCTTCCTCTATGAGAATGTAAACTCCTTGAAATCTGAGGGTTTTTTTTTCTACAATCAAAAACAATTAACCTGAGAAACAGGTCAAAAAGAGATCATTTAAGAATAATTGGACCCCCTGACAACCATGATTTTAAAAAGAACCTGAATATATTATATTTCAAAAAAGCATAAATGAGAACTACTCAGTGTAATACAGGCTTTAGCACTGCCATGTTTGGCTTAGGGCAAACCTGTCAGTTGTACTGGATGGAATGTTGAGGGTGGCATGCGCCACGTGGTAGATCCCAACTGGCAGTTGAACTGAGAGTATAAAAGGCCCTGGAAACTCAAGGCTGGGTTCTGTTTTCCCCTGACTTCACACTGAGCACTCACTTACCCCTAACCCCACCTGGGTCCTGGGTGGAGGGAAGTGGAACGTGGGAATTTAGGCCTTAGGATAGAGAGGGGTTTTAGGACCTATCTTCAAGAGCAAATCAATATTATCTATTATCATCATTTACAAGGTTAGTCAATAGATCTATTCAATTTCCTAACCAGAGATTGCTTTGCTCTGGCCGAAGGCTGCTAGCCCTTGGTCAGCCAAGACCTTTCAAGGACCAGCTTCAGCCAGTGAATTCATAGCAACAGATTAGTGTTACCAAACCCTCTTACCATTGCCTGTTCCTCCCCCAGTGACCATAAATCCCATAGTCTTTAACCAGAGAATCTTGTGGTTATTCCCTTACCATCAAAGCCTAAGGAGGACAGGCAACAAAAAGGGAATTCTGAGCTGTTAAGGTTCAAACAAACTCCATAGTTAAGGGGCAGGAAGTTCTACATCCACTTCCTACCAGTCTGCCATAAAAAATAGGAGGCTGTTTCCTCAGCAGGGAGGGGCTGGCTACCTAACACCTTAAAGGAGCCTAGTGGTAGCAGTGAGGTTTCACTAGGCACTCAGCTTTCAGGGTCTGGATCCTTGTACTTTCATAAGCAAGTTTCATACCTAATTGAGGTTGCCCACTCCAGCATAACAACCAACACCAACCTCCTGCTAACCTGTTACCGACTCAAGGCCTCTTTGACTTCCCTCCCTTCATAACATCAGATATATTAGAAAAAGGAAAAAAAAGAGTGAAGCTAGAAAGAATACATCAATCACCTCCTGAAAGAAACTTCGAAAGAAAAATTCTAAAGAATAGTATTACTAAAAAATCACAAGCTCCTTTAGCAAAGAAAAAATACTGCAAGAATATAGAAAGAAACAGTTCAACTTTCAAGGAATTATAGCCAAGATCACACAAGACCTGGTAGCTTCTACCACAAATGAAAGGAGATCTTGGAACAGAAAATTCAAAAGGCAAGAGAGACAAGTTTAAAAGCTGAGTATATAACAGGGAAGAAAATGGCCCTTTGATAAAATAGAAAGTATTCAAGGATTTCTGGTGAAAATATCTGAGCTGAATAGGAACTTAGAAATAAATACAAAACAAGGGTTCAGAGAAACCTGAAAAGGTAAATTCATTTGAGTGCTATGGAGGAGTTAACATTTTAAAGGAGGAGAAAAAACAAGTGTCCTTTCAGAACGTTAATATTCAGAATTGTAACAGGTATTGAGCAAAATAAAATAAGAATAATATAATATACTAAGGGTAGATTGATATTTAAAGTGTATTTGTTGTGTTCTAAAGATTTTAAGAGGGAGGAAAAAGGAATAAATTACCGTTGAAAGAAGCAAGAAAGGAATGGACCAATTCTCTTCTTTTTTTTTTTTTTTTGCTAGATATATGTAAATACTCTTTTTTAAGGGGATCCTACCTATTTTTTCCCTGATTCATTTCAAATCAGGCTTTCCCAGAATTTAGGATGCATACAATACTGAACACAATTTTCCTTTGTCCTATCACAAATCCTAGGTGTAAGTGGTTTCTTCCCCTAAAGGTTCCTATCATTTTTACTTCTAGCAATCAGTTTCTCTCTGTTAATAAGGATCAAATAAAAAACATAATGTCCCTCTTTTTTTATTTTCTATATCCTAAAAAATAAAATTATCATTAAGGAAAATCAAGAAGTTAACTGCTCTGCTTTTATCAGAGATTTATCATCTATATGATCTATAATAATGAAATCACAGATATGCTGGGAGTATTAGATTATCATTTCCTCTATGTGTAAAATTCTGTAGTAAATTTACTTACAAAACAGCAACTGGGGAAAGGAAGGATATTTTTTAAAAATATAATTCCCAGATGCTCCCTGATGATTCAAAGCTCTATGATTGGAAGTACAGCAGACAGTATGATGGGTCTGGAATTGGGAAGATGTGAGTCTAAAACTAGCCTCAGATACTTACTAGCAATGTGATCCTGGACAAGTCTTTTAAACCTCTGCCTCAGTTTCCTCAACTATTAAATGGGAGTTATTGTGAAGCTCTGTTATGGGCTGCTATGAGGCATTTTCATGACTCAAAGCTCAAATGAGATAATAATTATAAAGCACTTAGTACAGTGCCTAGAACATGGTAAATAAATGTTAACTATCATTGTCATCATTATTATTATTAAGTAACACTGATTAAGAATTAACATGTTTAAGAATACTCAGCAATCCCCAAGCAAAGATCATATGCATATAACCATAATAGCAATAAGGATTAAGAGGACCATGAAGTACATCTACCATATTCTGTTATAAACTGAATTTGGTACAGTGCCCTATTCTCTACCCAATTAGATGACTTCAAAATTATGTAAGCCATTCAGTTTAGCAGATAACTGAAGCCTCTCATCTCTGTAATATCCTGCTTCAGTGCTAGACTTGTGATTTGTTTCCCAGCTACTCATCTATTTTATTTTTCTGTCCAGGCATTCCAAGGTATACTCTTGAGTGTGTGTGTATATATAGAGAGAGATATAGATATAGATATGGGTGTATATATGGACTTGTGTGTATGTAATTTACAGATTCAAAGACTGTCAGAACTGGAAGGTATTTTAGAAAGCAGCTAGTCCAATGGTTTTCAACTCTTTAAACATGAGGAACCCTTTTAACATCAAAACAAATTCAAGACTACCTAGTAGACATTAACTATACTATTAGTATCTATTGATTAAGAAAATACTTTATGACAAAAAGCCACTAAGAATGTGGTGTTTTGAAATTAATTTATATTTTCTTCATTATAATAACATCCACGTGCTATTGAAAACATATGTGTAAAAGAATTTATTTAACATAGGCATAATGAAAAGGTGGGTACAGAAACATGGATTCAAGGATCTTTTACAATAACCCATAGGTTAGAAACCACTAACATAAACTAGTTCCATCATTTTAGAGAAGAAGAAGAAACCTTCAACCCAGCAAGGTAAATGGTTTGCCCAATAACACCAAGGCACAGCCTGGACTACAACTTAAGGAATCTGCCTCATAATTCAAGGCTCTTCTGGCTATTCCACATTCCTTTTTCTTGTCTCATTTTTCACTCTCCTCCCATTTAGATGGTTTGCATTATTTTCTGACAAAATGTAAAGAAAACCAATTTAGAATCCAGAGTTTGCCCCCAAGTCTTGACCTTAACAAAACAATGTGGGTTTACTTAAGTAGTGCATCGTCATTATCTGAAAGAAAACAGTATACAGAGCAATCAGCTCAAGCCACAAAGGGAGAAAAAGTAAGAGCTTAAGAAGGCCATTCAGAGAAACATGCATCAAAGCAAGAGTCCTTGCCAAAAGACCATAAATCGTAGAGTAGGTGTGTATATGTAAGCAAAGCAATGTTATAAAGCTTTTTATAAATACTGGTTGACTATTGCAATTTATCTGATAGTCTATGCTCCATGATCACTTTATTTTCAAGCCAAAATTCTCTTTGGCATTTGAGATTTCATTCTCTTGCCTTTTACTTCTGGAAAAGTAGCTTTTATTCATTGACTTACTTTTAATTGGCTATAACAAAACACTTTTTAAAGGAAAATTCCTTAAAGGCATATCCAAATCTATTGGGTTTAAATATATTGTTTTGGAAAGATATTACAGAGCAATCAAAAACTCTAGCATAGTTAGTAGAAATGAAAACTTGGTTGATCCCTAAGTAACTAAAATCTAAACTCTAAGTTGTCTGAGTCTTTCCAGTTCATACATTTAGTTCTGTTTTAGTGCTGTTATCATCACCTGTTATGAAAGAAACATACAGTTCATATGACTTTACTTCTCTCAAAGAAAAAATAAAATTCACTCCTTGAAAATTGTCAAATATCTAACTCTTTATTTCAGGGTAGAATACCTCAGATTTCGGAATTTGGCCCTTTTGAAGAGCAATACATATAATGTTCAACTCAATCTGATACTAAGGATGAAAGTATAGGATAACATGGTGAAGGATGAGAGTAAAAAAAGCATAGTTGAATGCATAATACATAGTTAAATGTAAAGGTTCCTCCCATAAAAGTAAGACCTCTCAGCAGGGAAGTGTTAGAAAGGAAGAAGGGAAAATATACTGAAAGTTAATCCAATAATTTCAGACTCCCTACAAAACTCTAGCACTTTGATGTTGCTGCAAGTAATTCAATCTTTCTCCATCACCCACCAAAGTCCAAGGTTTTGTAAAGCAAACCTTTAGCTGCCTATAAAGTAAAAAACATTACAGACGATTGACTTTGAAACAGAGGAGGTTACTCCCTTATACTTGGCAGCAACATCACCTTTTGGTCTGGCAGGAAAATTATTGTTTCAAGAAGCAGGTGGCCACTGAATGTGAGGAAAATAATGAAGCTTTACGAGGCAGAAAAAGGTGTTTGCTTTCACAAGCCACACACCCTAAACATACCTCATACAAGATCAAAAACCACCAGCTAAAGATGCCATAAAATCAAGCTAAGACACCAAGTGCCAGTTGGGAGTTAGGAGTGGGCAGAGGGCAACTTACAGGGGAGATGGTAGACTTTCTGAGAAAAGAAGTTTTCATCTCAATCTATTTTAGCAGTAGGGCAATGTCTATCTTCATCCATATCATTTAAGCACAAAAACTTCCATGAAAATTCACCCTATTTCCTTCCCTTCCAGGCTAACCCCATAGCACCTACCCTTCTACTCGACCACCATCTTAATGTTTTTCATTATTTGACCCAGTACCACATTTGCACAAAACGAACAATCAATGAACATTTATTAAACTGATTTTTGTGTTTGTGCAATGTTTAGTCATTTGACTGTGTGCCTTTTATGTCTGTTCTTATGCAGAAGTCTTAGAACATAAATTCCCGGAGATTAAACATCAAAAACAAATTAATTATTTAACTTTTCTTAGCTGGATTTTCATTTGCATCTTGGAGGGAATACTTGCATAATTGCATCTTGGATGCAATTTCCAGATGATCAGAGAGATCATAGATTTGTTGCAGTACTGAGTTCCCAGTTCTCTAAGCACAGGTTACTTGGGCAAACTTTTGAAATTGATGGTATTAAGATCTTCATTTTACAGATGTGGAAACAGGCAAGTAAAGGTTTAAGTGACTTACCCAGGGTCACACAGCTAGGGATTGCATCTTAAAGAAAGAAAGGCATTACACAAAGTGGAGGTAAGGAACAAATGCATTTGTGCCATGTGGGAATGGTCTGAGCAAAGAATTGGAGTTGGATGATGGAATGTGATATATGTGGAACTCCTGGTTGAATCAGTGTAGAAGGAAGAGTAATATCCATCAAAGGTGCAAAGATAGGTTGGATCCAGGTTGTGCAGGGCTATAATAGCTCAATAGTTTGAACCTAAAGGCAACAGGAAGGCAATGGAATTTATTAAATAGGGAGTCATATTGTTAGATTTGTGATTATGATAAATTACTTTGACAGCAGAA
The DNA here is from genome assembly GCF_016433145.1 of Gracilinanus agilis. Taxonomy (NCBI): domain Eukaryota; kingdom Metazoa; phylum Chordata; class Mammalia; order Didelphimorphia; family Didelphidae; genus Gracilinanus; species Gracilinanus agilis. Next base: position 90,912,190 of record NC_058131.1, read on the forward strand.
TATTGGATGGACTGGGCAAGTCAGTGTCTTGAGGCATTGATGCCAATTTGGAGCCTGTTTTAATAATTTGGTTTGTGTCCTTTGAGGGTCTGAGGTAGAGTAGTATTGGCATAAGTAGAGAGAAGGAAATGAATGGGGAAAAGATTGAGAAGTAGAAATGGCAAGATTTGAATGAATAAAAGGGTGAAGGAGAGTAAGGAGGCCAGGATCACACCTCTATTACAAACCTGGAAATCTAGAAGAATGGCAATTCCTTTCATAGATTTTAGTTTAGATTTTAGTTACTTAGGGATCAACCAAGTTTTCATTTCTACTAACTATGCTAGAAGGGGGATGAGAATGAGCCCAATTTTGGGCATGATGATGCTAAGATATCTCCAGGATATTCAGTCTGAAATGTCCAATGGACAATTACTGATGCAAGATTGTAGCTCGGGGGAAATGAAGTCTGAACAACAAATCATTAGATCATGAGGTCCTTTAGGGCAGGAACTTCGTCTTTTACTTTTCTTTCTATCCCTACCACTCAGCATAGTGCTGAGTATATAGCAGGCACTTACTCAATGCTCACTGACTAACTGATAAAGATGTGGAAGTTATCTGCATAGGTGATCCTTGAATCCATGGTAGTTCAAGAGGTCCCTAAGAGAAAAGAAAGAGAGAAGAGAGGAAGGCCCAGAGAATCTTGAGGAAAGAGAGGGATTCTGTGAGATGGAGGGAAAGACAGAGCATGTGCAGAATGTGGGTGGCAGAGGTACAGAGACAGGAGATATAAGGCCATGTGGGAGGAAGGGAGACTTCAGTTTGGACCAAAGAATCCAAAAGGAGGAATGATGTCCAGTTCATTTAGAAAGACCGTTTGGAGCCGGATGTTTAGGGTTTTAAAAGCTAAATGAGAGTTTATATTTTATCCTAAGTTTGACTGAGTAGAGATGTTCCATAGTCATGTTTGCACTTACAGAAAATGACTTTGGCCACAATATATAGGGTGGACTAGAGAAATGAGTGACTTGAAGCAGGGAGAACAATTAGGAGTGGATAAGAGTATTTGGCCTCAAGTAGGAAGATTTCTCTTCCTGAGCTCAAATCTGGCCTCAGACACTTACTAGCTTTGTGATCCTGGACAAGTCACTTAACACTGTTTGTATCAGTCTCCTCAGGTATAAAAAGATTTGGAGAAGGAAAAAGCAAATCACTCCAGTATCTTTGGCAAGAAAACCCCAAATGGGGTCACAAAGAGTCAGACACAAATGAAACAACTTAACAAAATCACAATTATCTAAGTAAAAGGATTTGGCCTTGGACAGGAAAAGGGCCACTTCATTGTCATGGACTCAGGAAAAGGAGGAGAGAGCTAGAGATATTAAGAGGTTTTGAGATGAAGAGGAAGAGAAAAAGGAAGCTCCCATCAAAAGATCTCCATTTTCTCCTTAAAGTATAGATGAGGTGCTCAGCTGAGAGATGGGGCTGGGGGAAAGTGTGGGAGGCTTAACCAAAGAAGAGAAAGTTTGGAAAAGTTTTTTGCGTGGTATAAGATAATCAAAAAGGGATAAATGAATGCATTGTTTTGTTGCAGTGAGGGCCCCACTGAAGTTGGATAATATGAATTTATAATGGCACCAGTGAGCACAGTTCTTCCACTTATATTCAGCAGCATGTGAAAGGGAAGATATAATTCAGGAATGAAGCCTGGCAGTGAATAAGTGTTGATAAGCTAATTTAGGACAGGGATTTGGGAGTAGAGAACACTGTAGAGTTGAAATAGCTAAATAATGGATCGAGGAGATTAGCGAGGGAAAGAAATGAAGTCAGAGCAGAGGTTAATAGCCTATGAAAGTACTGGGATCTGGGATAATACTGTATAGGTTTTTTTGTGAGGATACTTTCTCAGTTTGCTTTTCAACCAACACCCCTAATCTAGCCCTTCAGGGAGGTGGGAGGTCCACAGGTGTTATACACTGCATGTGTCCTCAGATTTCCTCAATAAATTAATCAGTATTGCCTTTTTTCTCCTCTCAAAAAAAAAAAAATCCATTAGTCATATGGAATGGCATTGGGCAAGGGGGATGAATAGGGTACCGGGGATGCTATGGTGATATAAGAAATGGTAAACACCAATAAAAGAAAATCACTGATAACTTTTGGGAGAACAGTTTTAAATGAATGATGAGATTGGAAACCAGAATACAGGAACTTTGAAAGAGAGTGAGGAATCATGTAACTGTGGAAAAATATTCTAAACCAATTAATTAAATAAAAATTTTCAAATTATAAAAAAAAAAGAGTGAGAAGAGAGGAAGAGAAAGAATGGAGTATAGATACCTTTTTCAAATTTAACTATAAAGGGAGGAGATATAGGAGCCAGCTAGTGGGAATGATAGGATCAAGTGACTGTTTTTTAAAGATTATGGTTCCTATTATAGTGCTGAAAGTATACATTAAGATTGGAATTGTGTAATAATATTAATATCTACTATTTTATGGTATATATGTTAATTGCTTTAAATGTATTCTTCCTATGCAATTTTGATTTCAGGGTGCCAGTAAATCTCTTAAGTGTTCAGTCATGGCATTCTCTTTGACAACTTTATGCTTGATTTGTCTTACCTGGAGGAGTCCCATATTTGTATGTATTGTTAACAGCTATTGTTTCAATTGGACTAATAGATCCAAGCTCAGTCAGTCTTGGCCTACTTTAAGAATTTTACACAAACTGAATCCAAATGACACCATATCATTGGTGAAAAATTCCACATGATGGAGGGACTTAATTTGTTTTTGGTGGAGTCAAATTATATGTCATCCCTGGACATTAAATGATTAATATGATGTTTTGGGTTGATGCTTCCTCTACCTCAGAAGTCATACTTCATTCTATTTAAGAGAGATGATAATGGATTCAAGGCTAAGCAAACTCATAATGGGCTTAAGCTCTCTCAGTTAAAAATATCATATCTGATGTCTCACTTCTTCTAAATAGTATTTAGTACATGGTGACATGTACTAAATGGAAAAATTGTTGTTGCTGATGCTGAATTATTTTGTTCTCTGGGCTGTTTTAACTTAGCCTTTTTTAGTTTTTCCTTTCAATGGAAATGAACAGAACCTAAATTTTCCAACATGCTACTGTTTTCCAGATTTCTTTCTGTATATTGCTTTTAATTAGGAGATATGGCACACAAGTTTCTTCTGTGTACCAATTAGATATTGCTGTAATATTTCTATTGCCTTTTCTTAGAGCTTCTCTAGTTCTCTTGAGACACTTTAGGCAGAGGACTAGTCCCTAATAGGTCTTTCTTTCATCCTATGGTTCTTATCATGGCAACAACTATTTCACACCATGCTTTGGGCAAGCCCTGAAACATTTTTATACTTTGTCAAATAATGTAGAAGAATACATTTTCTTTTGATGGTTATTATAAATACTAGCTTTGAGGAATTACTCTTTTGGTATAAAATTGATCTGCTAGTTTAATTCATGTTATGAAACTGAAGAGGGAGAAAAAGTCCCTGAGAATTCTAATCCAAGTATCTCCATCACTTTTTCAAAATCCTGTGAGATACTGCTGCTCTTTTTATCACTTGTTTTGATATTCAATATTAAGGTAGCTAGGTGGCACAGTAAACAGAGTGCCAGTCTGGAGTTAGGGGGTCCTGAGTTAAAATCTGGCCTGACACTTACTAGCTGTGAGACCCTGGGTAAGTCACTTGATCCCATTTCCCTCAGTTTTCTTATCTATAAAATGAGCTGGAGAAGGAAATGACAAACCACTCTAGAGTCTTTGCCAAGAAAACCCCAAATGGGATAACAAAGAGTCAGACATGCCTAAAAATGATTAAACAGTGGCAATATAATTTCTATAAGTAAAAATTTTCAATGAATTTAGAACCATCAACTTTTCCTGCTTAAAATTTTAGTAATGTCTTGAAGTTCTCTTATTTTGTCAAATAGTTTATGAAGGAAATTCTTCATTTTTTGACTGCCCTGAACAGGTCAACAACAAATTATTGTGTTATGTGAAACTAAGGATACTGTAGACAAAAAGCACTATGAAACCCTAGCTTATCACCTGTGCAATTGTTTCCAATTTTGTTATGATATAGAATATTAAAGCATAATGAATTTAGTCATGCTTTCAATCCCTTTCCCATACCCTAATAGTTTATCTTCTTTAGTTAGTAGTAAGTCTATCAGCTAACTGAATGAATAAAACAAAAAGTATTTAAGTACTCACTATGTGCAAAGAACTGTGCTAAATACTGCAGATACAAATAGAAAAGAGATAGTCTGCTCTCTAGGATAAGACAATACATATAACTTTAGTTTCAGAGCAAATAGGTGGTCCATAGGATGCAGAATCAAAGTAGATAGTAATGAGGGTTTTTAGAGGGTTTTTTTTTTCTCCATTACTTAAATCATATCCATTTTGTTGTTGTTGTTCAACCAGTTGGCAGTATAGGGACTTTCTTTGGGGCTGAAAAATTTCTTCTTTGGGACTTCAATAGCTGTGACTGCTGAGAAGATGTGAGATTGCAGCACCTGGAGAGGTGGTTTCCAGATTGGTCTCTAAGTATATTGCTTTCACTTGACCCTAACAGCTGCTAAAAGCAAAGATGGGGGATGGTGCTGCTGCTATTTCTGGGTACAGTGTCCTAGGCTACTTCTACCTTGGGCTGAGAGAAGGTGACAGTGAAGGTGGTAGTAGTTGGCTGCTATTTGGACCACCTGACACTTTGCCAGCAGGATGGATATTAACATTTTTGATTGTCTCCGATGTATCTTCCCTTCTTAGGATACCACAATACTAAGGAGTGTGCCACTCACCCCCCTTTCTTCCCCCATCATGTTGACTTTTAGGAGAGTTTCCAGTTGGGTCAGCCTGCAACCCTCTTTCACCTTGTCTGTATCTCAGACTCCTAGGTCCAGTTCCATCACATTGACTGGGGTGTTAACCCAATAACGGAATTGCCAGAGTCCTATTGGCCAGCATTTCAGGGCTCCTGCCAGGCTTTCACAGCTACCTTAGCATTCTTAAGGCATACACATTTTCCACTGTAGATCACCCTGGTTGGCATTCCATGACTTTGGCATTTCCTCCCTTCAAGACATGGACAATAGATTGTCTTTAAAGGGATTATCAATATAAGCATTATCTGTGTTACAATAGTATTAGAAAGAATAACCCTAAAATGTACTACTTTGTCTGAACACCCCATTTATATTTCATCTTGGTCCTTATAAAACTTTGATCCCTTAAAAAGGGCTTAAAGGAGACTATCCTGGTCTAATAACAACTAATGGATTTAGACTGATACCAATATTAAGAGGAATTCTGGAGTCGCCTATCATGTTCTCAGAAAAAAAGAGGTGATCAGAGAAGACTATATGGAACCTACTGTTGCCCTGAATTAGCTCAAGTTTTCCTTTGCTTTTTGTTGGGCCAACAACTGAAAACTGAGGGCAGGAGGGCTATGGTGTAGCAGCCCATCCTGCCGAGCCTCACAAACCAGCCTAACCCAAGAGTTTAACTGAACTAAGGAATTGTTTCCTCTCTCTCAGAGGTTCTTCACTTGAATTCTATGAACTTTAAAAAAATAGATATTGGTTGATATCTGTATTTCCATATAACTGACTTTCTTTGCAATCCTATGCATTTTATTTTAAGCATTTTGAAACATGATTCCAAGAAGGGGTCCACGGACTTCCCCAGACTGTCGCCCAACACGGGGTTCAGGACACACATAAAAAGTTAAGAACCCCTGCTCCAGCTAGAAGAGATCACTGTATAAGGAAAAACCCAGTGGGTCTGGTCGTGTTTCTGAGAGAACAAAGGAACTGAGCAACAGAAATGGAAACCTCAAATACTCCCTAAGAATAAGGCAACAAACCCTCAGTGTTTGTTTTGGTTCCCTGTCACAGCTAGCACATCTCAAGGTTTAGCAAGGAAAGGGAAAAGATTCTCCCAGAGGCACAGCCACTAGCTTCTCATGCCAGCTCTATGTAATTACTGATAACGGCCAAGGGGAATTCCTACCTCACTGCTTTTTTTGCCAGCTATTGTCCCTCTGTGGAAATACAGACACCTCAGTCTGGAATTCTCTTTTGTTTGATTTTCCTACCTGAGTCCAATATAAAACATACATGTAATTATCCTTTGGGTCCATCACCCAAGTATGGTTTTCTTTCAAGGGACTGAAGGGTCTTCATAAACTAGGTACTTACTAAAAGACATTAATCCACAAAATACTCAGAGGAGGCCAGTTCAGCAGCACTGAATAACTTTGACTAAAAATAAATAAAGTTCTAACTTCCCCTAACCTTTTATACCCAAAAAGCCCCAAACTTTCCTAATCAGAAATTAGAAAGTGCAGATACTACCAATAGAATTTTTAGAGGCAGAAGGGGCCTTAGAAATCACCTAGTACAAACCTCTCCTTTTGCAAAGGAGGAAATTGAGGCACAGAAACCCCAAATAGAATTTTCAGAGCTAGAAGGGGCCTTAAAAATTACCTAGTACTAACCTCTCCTTTTGCAAAGGAGAAAATTGAGATACAGAAACCCCAAACAGAATGTTCAGAGCTAGAAGGAGCCTAAGAGATTACCTAGTACAAAACTCTCCTCAGAGAAGGAAATTGAGGCAAAATGAGATCAAGTGAAATGCCTGATTATCACAAATCAAGTTAGGGAAAGATGAGGTATTGAAAATAGCCATTTAAAATACATGACACATTGTGATTAAAAAGTCCATCAAAATCCTAGTAGGTTACCGTGTGGTTGTGTGGAGGTGACTCTGCATTCCTGAAGGCTATTCCAAAAGAACACTATTTCTGAAAAGGCTTCGATTATAGGCCTAGCAACTAGATTATTTATCTACATAATTATATGAATCTAAAGATTCATTTGGCTATTTAAGAAAACCAAGTTTGAGAAGTCAGGTCTGATCATGTCACTCCCATGTTGACTAAGCTCTAGTGGCTTCCTGCTGCCTCAAGATTGATGAAAGAAGGACAGGTAAGGAGGCAAAGGGAGGAGGGATGGAAAATTTTGAGTGCAGAGTTGGTGCTTTGAAATCTCTACTGAAAGTAACAGACTAGGAAGTTCAGGCCAACCAACAAGTGTAACCTCAGCTCTGGCAACTGGTCCTGGGGCCCCTGGTTTCAGTCAGGAGCAGATCCCTGAAGCAAATTACCATTCTATAAACAGGTTAGGTCAACTTCTATCCACAGAAGCAATCTCCCTTCTAGTGGGTATGGGTTCTAAGATAAGCATAAAACCCACAGACTGAAATCAAATTACATGTGCTATACACTCAACTAATTGGTCATTAAAGTCCATTTTGTGCCAATCAATCAAGTGTACCATCCATAAAGTGGCTTTCCACCATCTTCAAGCAAAGATTCATCACCCCTGAGTGGGATAGCTGAGAGCAAGTTTTTGCTGACTCCTGATTAGGTATATTACTCGAGTTAATTGAAAAAATTTTCCTTCATTTCCTCAAACCCCACCAGTGTGTTTATTTCTCCTAACTTAAAGAGATTTTCCAATCTCCATCTGTTTTCTAAAATAACTTCTTTTTCATTCTTTTGGGCTTCATTCATTCATTCTTTGGTCAAGTAATATGTTTATTATTTCAAGTTTTACGTTTATTATTTCAAATTACACTAAACACTGACAGATGTGTAGGGTGTGTGCATGCATGTGCATTTTTTTAAAAAAAAGGAAACATAAATACTGAAGTGAGGGAAAAAATTCAAGCCTCAGAAATTATTTACCCAACTGAAACCCACTGTAAACGGTGATTATCAGTAAAGACAATCTCAACCTCCCCTTATACCACTCCTCCCCAATACATCATCCCCCCCAAAAAAAAATCTGTTAAGGTTAGCTACAGACAAAAAAACAGGGGACTACTTAGGAGTCTTAGCTTCAGGCAGAAGCAATAATAACAGTGACAAAATTAAATTAAATTACCAATTTAGAGTCCAAATGGAATCTTGGGAAGAATCACTAGATACCATGGATTAAAAGGGGGTGGAAAGAGACATGAATGGCACAGATATTTAGTTCCCAATTGGATTTTTTTCCCAGTTGGATTTTGTAAAGTATTTAATAAAAATATACTTTTGGATCAAGGAGGGAAATTAGCACAAGCAATTTTTGGTCTGTGCCAATAAAGATAGGTCCCAGATTTTTCACTGAGAACAAGATTTCTAATCACTTTAGCCAGAAGGATAAAGGTATCATTATTGTTTAAAATAAATTATCTTGTTTCCAGAAAATTAGTACATAATAGTACATAAAAGGATATAATATCGTCTCCAACTATTGGGACAAACTAAAGAAGGTATAAACTGAGAAGACTGCAGACTGATACAGGCAAGTCACTGGATAGGAACATGCACACAAGAAAAAGGATTTTAATTTCTATACGTCAAAGCATTTAAGTTCTAGTATATTTTTGTCCAAACGATTTTACATTATAGTCAGTAATTTGCAGTTGTGTCAGACTCTTCGTGACCCTATTTGGGGTTTTCTTGGCAAAGATACTGGAGTAGTTTGCCATTTCCATCACCAGCTCATTTTATGGATAAGAAAACTGAGGCAAACAGGTTTAGGTAATTTGCCCAGGGTCTCACAGACAGTGATTGTCTAAGGCTAGATTTGAACTCGGGAAAAGTCTTCCTGATTCCAGGTCCTGCATGCTATTCATTGCATCACCTAACTGCCTCTTAAGTTTCCCTAAATCCTTTAAATTCCAATCAAATACTGAAACATAAAAGGGATTCTTAAAAATAAAATGTACCAAATGCTAAATGCATTGATAACTAAAATATGAATAAAGGCTTGAGCAAGATATAGTTGCCTTTCTTTTAGAATAGATGGTCATTTTGAACATGATTTTTCAGTGCTAATATAATGCTTCATGCTTTTTTCTTATCAAACTTTACGTTCTTGAGAGATGTAGCCTTTTCTTTTTTAGTAAGATGGAGAAAAAGTGATTTTTGCATTCATCTATTTCAGTTTGCAAAAGTTGAAGTTCAACTCATGAGAATTCTTCCTGCTAGATTTAAATGGCAGAAGCTATGACTAATTAATGTTAATTCAGATTCTGGTATTTCTTTTGTCAAATTACCATACTGTAATCTGCAATCTCCAAGAATCAATCAGTCTTGGTTTTCCATGATAGAAAATTTGTTCTATGCCAATTGTTAATTTTTTCTAGTTGAGGCTACAAAAATGGCTATCTTGACTTTGAAAAAATATCTGCTGGCTTCCTGACTGGTTACATTACATTTCAGTAAACATCAGGAAAATAGACTGGGTTCCATATGAAAGTATAAATCATGCATTATTCTGATATATCAATAAGGAGGAGTAAATATCTTATCTATTCCTGCTCCCACCTCAAACTTGGTGTTGTGCTAAAAGTTATTCTGCTATTTCAAGTTTGTTGGGCTTTTCAATCCTTCAGTCAGTCAACATGCATTTATTAAGGATTTAATCATATTTCAGATACAATGCTAATGTAAAAATCAACCCTTGTCCTTGTAACATTCTAGCGAGTGAGAAAACATGTAAATAACCAAGTACAAAGAAAATATATGCAGAGTAGAAATAGGTCATCTGAAAAGGAAAGGAATTAGCAGCTGGGGGACCAACAAAGACCTATAAAAAATGAGATTTAAGCTGAGCATGGAAGGAAATCAGGGGAACAAAGAGGTAGAGGTAAGGAGTGGCACATTCCAGAGACAAGCAGCACCAAGTCTGAGGACCTCCAAGTAGAGAGGATGGGGAGAGGGAAGAAGGGGTAGGAAGGCTGGAAAAACTGGAAGGGTCCAGATTACAAAGACCTAGGCAGGGACAAGTGGGGCAGGGATAAAACAAAGTCAGACTCCCCTTCAGATACAAATCAGAGGCTCTGCTTGAGAGAGTGGGGAAAGTGTCCCTGACTGTTTTTATGGGGGAAAGAATGGAACAAGGGCTAGTTAGATTTGTAATTTTTTTGGGTAGGGGGTACTCTGCTGAAATTTGTAGACAGTAATATATACAGACTCCTGGAGGGGAAGTGACTAGCACTGGGTCACATCCAATTCTTGGTAGTTTCAAGGACAGCTCTCTATCCATTATGCCATGCTGGCTCACTTCATGGGGAAAAAAATAATAATGAACACGATGATGAAAAAGGAGAATGTCACCAAGAACCTAAGGAAGTTGGAAACAGACAAGCAGATATAAACTGCAGGATGAAATTTATATGTGAATCTATGATCACTTTGCCCTCTAAAAAGGGCCCAGTATATATAAGGAACTTAATAAAAATGTCTGTTGAGTTGAAGAAAATCTAGTAAAAGGCACTGTAATTGACTAATACTAGCACTATAGAATCCCAATTAAATGCCTGCCCATGGTCAAGTCTAAGCATTTTCATTTTTGGATTTTTTTCATGCTTTAAAATGATGGAGCTTAACATCCTTTAAGAATGAAAATATGAACTTTTTCCTTTTTAATAAGAAAGCATTTGATAATTAAAAAATAGATTCTTCAATATCCTTTTTTTGTATGAAGTCAAAACTTTGCTTTTTCATGTATGGTTTTCAAAATACTATTAAAAAAGATGCCTCCTATTTCTATTTGTTCTTTGCTGATTGTTTAATTGTGAAGACAGTTTATATTTGAAGGCATTCTGAATAATCCTATTAAAAACCAATTCAAACAAATGCTGTTCATGTTTAACTCTTCAGTGATTTACTCATTAATCTCTTTAAGTGTTTCCTCCTTAACACAGCTGTAGTTCAAGTAAAGGCCAGCAACTGGCCTCAATTTCAGTGGATTTTCATGATCTCCTAAGATTTCTTGATGCAAACTTTTTTTCAAAGTTCTGTATATAAACAATTTTCTCATAGCTGAGGAGACTTGTAAAAGGCTATCAAAGGGAGAACCAATAGCAACAAATTTTCTTTTAAAAATGAAAACTAAACAAAAGAAAGCCACACACACTGAAAAGATGTTCTCCTCTAAACATTCTGGTCAGCAGGTTTGAAGTATCTCCAAGGAAATCATGACCCACTTAGTGCAGACATAGCAGCGGAGACCTAATAACATATTAGTCAAAAACAGTCAAGGAGCAGACCGGGACTTCTGAGTGGCCCCTCTAAGGGGAGGTCTGGGAAAATGGGGAAGCATTCTCTTCCCCCATCCATGATACTGTCCATCCAAGACTCTCTCAAGTCCACTGTGCAACAAAAGCCCAAGGCTCAGTGCATGTCTTTTTATCCTACTCTTTCTGAGTCTCAGTTTCCTCATCTTTTAAATGAGAGAGCTAGAACAGACCACTAAGATCCCCATCTAACCCTAAACCCATGGCACTATGCTCTCTCCTTAACATAAGCCATATTTCCTTGGATTCAACTCTAACCTCCATGCTTATGACTCTCCCATCCATATCTCCAAATTCCTATTTCCACATGGGGACTATACATTTCCACTTGAATGCACGGCCATAATCACTAACTAAATATGCCCCAAACTAAATTAATCCCCCTTCCAACTTCTCTGTTAATGTGCAAATATGTTTGCAGTCAGGCCTGAAAATTGAAGTTTTCATATATCCCTTTCCTTCATTATCAAATCCATTGGTTAACAAGTCCTATTTTTTTTTTTATTGAAGAAATAGTGCTATGTTCATTTTGTTTTTTAGACAGAACAAGAATAATGTTTTCTACTCAATCTTTTCCTTTCCATTGTTGCTAAAAGTATTAAAAAGTATTATAGCTGCTGCCCTTGACTGTAACCTCTCCCATTTCTAATGAATTAGTTAATTAATTAAATTTCTATTTATTGAGTATTGAATATTTGTAAATGCATTACATTAGTGATAGAGAAAAAGAGAGATAGAAAGATAATCACTATTTTTATCCTGTAATTCCCCTATTCAAAACCCTTCAATGTTTCCCAATTCCCTACTATATCGAATCTAAATTCATCTGTCTGGTTTCATGTTTTATTCACCATGACTCCCTAAAACAACATCATTATAGTCAAACAAACTTCTTCACACTTTCAAGAACATGCTTTAATAAATTCTACCTCCATTAATCTTGCTTGCATTGTTACTCTCTCACGGAATGCCTTCCTTTCCTCTCTCAGCCTCCTTAAAGGCTGGCCATCTTTCAAGGAACAGTCAAACATCCACTTCTTCCAGGAAGCCGTCTCTGACCACAACAGCCCTCATTACTGTCCTCCTCCCCTAACTCTTGTGGTACACATAGTGGCTACCACATAATTTTTTGTTGTTGTTCAGTTGTTTTCAGTCATGTCTGACTCTTGGTGACCCCTGGTAGGGTTTTCTTGGCAGATACTGGAGTGCTTTCACATTTCCTTCCTTAGCTCATTTTACAGATGGGGGAACTGAGACAAATAGGGTTCGATGATTTGCCTAGCTGGAGCCTGAGGTCAGATTTGAACTCACAAAGATAAGTTTTCCAACTCCAGCACACTCTCCCTTATTTCACCTTGCTGCCCCAACCATATGATTTAGCATGTAATAATAAATGGTTCTATATCGTTTGCTCCTGTTTCCCATCTATTAAGTTCTAAATCCCCAGCTAAGTTCATGTTTTACGCTTCTTTGAATCTCTACCACCTATCGCAATCCTTGGAGGTTAGTGGATGCTATTATGCCGGATGCTCATAGGAGAGGGACCTAGATTGATCTCATTTCCCAGATGGAAGAAAGCACATATTAAAAACCTGCTATTTTCCAGGCACTGGGCTGAACATTTCACAAGAATTATCTCCTTTGATCCTTACAACAATCCTAGGAAGTAGGTGCTATCACGATCCCCATTTTATGACCGGGGAAACTGAGGCAGGCAAAGGTGAAATAATTTGCCCAAGGTCACATAGTAAATGCCTGAGGCAGGCTTTAAACATAGGTCTTCTTGATTCCAGGGTCAGTATTCTATCCAGTGTACCACCTAGCTGCCTCTACAGTGAGGCATCATGACAGGTGTGCGATAATGGAAAGTAAGTCAGCTTTATTGGGAAAGAAAAAAAAGTCAAAATATCTTTGAGAATCAGCCATTGAATGGCAAGTATATTTTATTTAATAAATTACTATTTAGAAAACATTCTGTGCTACCATAACAGCTAATATATTTTGCAAATGTTTTTACCAGGAGTGTGAAAAATGTTTAGAAAATGTTCATAGTGTAGATGTCTTAACAGCCCAAAATAAAATGTTTGCTAAGGCCACAATACTGGCAAAAATCTGCTTCATTTCAAAAGGTTTCCAGGCAATGGAAATGTTTTCCTGGAAAATACTACCTTTTATTTGGAAAACACTTGCCAGTGAACACTTAGTCATTAAGTAATTTAAGGTTTCCTTCACCAGCTTTGGAGGAAAGGTGCTATATGAATTTAAAAAAAAAAACGTCATTAAATAGAATGTCAAAAACATGTACCTTTTTAACAAAATATATTAGGCCTACCTAAGTATTTTTCCAGTCAGAGGAAAAAAAAATATTATTCAACCTACTTACTGCTCATTTAAAGATTCCTAGAGAATAAACTCCTGAAGGTAAACTTACTCAATTGCTAAGTGTTCTCTGCCTATTATAGACACACACACACACACACACACACACACACACACACACACACACACACACACACAGCAATGCTTTATTCCAAATACCAAGTAATTTTTAAATAGACCAAACATTCAGTTCATTCATTGAAAAAAAAATAGTAATTTGGGAGCTATTTTTAGCAAAATCTTCACGTTTACTTCAAATACACTTTCAAGGACAGCACTGCAAGGCTTGGACATTTCACTCAAACATCTGTAGCAGGCAGTACAATAAGACCTAAGAAAATAATTTCTTCTGGAAGTGTTCTAGCCAATTAAACTGCATTCTTGCAGACACTAGAACATGGAATTATAAACTCTTCCTTTAAATGGCTTGTATATTAGCTCTATAAAATGTATACACAAGGAACATTTGTTTTGTTTTTACCTGGATAGGACTTGAGTTAGCTTTACAAAGCCAGTGTAAGCTAATTCAAATGCTCCTCTGTGTCTGGATTGTAAAAGATGTTGTTTGAAGTAGTTTCCTATATTCTTCACCTAAAAAAAAATTAAAAATACATATGTGATTTGCATGTATTTACATCCCTATTATAACCTAAAACATAAATCCCAGATATCAACATATTTTACTAAAGTCACATCAACTATCCCTGCTGGGGAAATCAGAAATCAAAGGTATAAATAATGGAATTAATTTCTAGAGAAGTGAGGGAATTCTAACTAACAGCAGTCATTTAAAACAGGGGTCCTTAGCCTAAGGTGTAGGATAGATTTGAGGGGGTCTGAGAAATTAAAAAAAAATATATTCTGACAATTGCATTTCAATATAACTAGTTTCCACTGAAACCTATGAATTTTATTTTATTTGTAATATTTTTCCTTGTATAACTTGTAATAAAAATAATTTATTTATAATATTTTATTTGTATTATTTGTAATAATAACTTTATTATTTATAACCTGGTTCTGAGAAGAAGACCAACACAACAAAAAGATGAAGAAATCTTGATTTCAGGAATAATGACCCAAAGAAAACTGGCTTCAATTTATCAGTCCCCTGAATAAGGATGGAGCTCTGAATTTACTAGACTGCCTTTTAATCAATATCCTACAGGCCAGTCTGTCTGTACCTGTGGGTGGGACCAGAAAGATAACTATGGTTTTCAAGTTAAGCAAGCTCTTTGATTTATAACTACTGAAGTAAAATGCAGTGGTACAATTTAAGGTTATTTAAACTGGTCTGTATTGACTTTAAAAAATCTGTAATAGACATCTCCTTCATCATCCCCTTCTCCCCAGACCAGAATTGGGCAAGTAGAAGCCAATGATCTTGCAAGACAGCAAGAACTAATAAAACAAAGTAAAATAGAAGGAAACATGAAATATCTCACTGAGAGAATGACAGATCAAGAAAAAAAGTCTAGAAGAGACAATTCGAAAATCATCGGTCTTCCTGAAAAATCAGAAATAGAAATTTGGATACAATATTACAAGAAATTATCCAAGAAAACTGCCTTGATGTTCTTCAATAAGAGGGCAAAATAGACATTTAAATGATCCATAGATCACCCTCTACACTAAACCCTCAAAAGTCAACCCCCAGGAATACAATTGCCAAATTTAAGAGTTTCCAAGTTAAGGGAAAAATATTACAAGAAGGCAGAAAGAAACAATTCAGATATCAAGGAACACCAATCAGGATTACACAGGATCTGGCATCCTCCACACTACAAGACCTCAAGGCTTGGAATATGATATTCAGAAAGGTAAGAGAATTGGGTCTATAACCAAGGATCACCTACCCTTCAAAACTAACTATATCCTTCCAGGGAAACGTATGGGCATTCAACAAGATAGAAGATTTCCAAGTATTTGCACAGAAAAGACCAGGACTAAATGGAAAGTTTGATATCCAACCACAAAAATCATGAGAAACATGAAAAGGTAAATAAGAGAGGGGAAAGAAAGAAAACTCTTATTTTTAAATTTGCTTCTTTAAGGGCTTCAATAAGATCAAGTTATTTGTATTTTATATGGAGAAATGTTATGTGTAATTCTCAAAAATTGTATTCACTATTATAGTAACTAGAAGAATTATTCATAGGGAGAGGTTGGAGTACTAAATGGTCTAAGATGATATGGAAAAAAAGGGGGGGGGAATAGAAGATGGCACCAAGAGAAACTTGAAAGAATAAGAAAAACAGGATACTCTATACCACACAAAGAGGGCATGGGAAGGGGAGGGGATGAATACTATTATAAGAAGGAGAGGAAGAGAGTGTTAATAGAAAATACTTAAATTACTCTCAGCAGAATTAATCCTGAGAGGGAAGAGTAGCTATATCAATTGGGATTTCAAATTCTATCTTATCCTACGAAGAAAGTCAGAAGGGATAAACCAAGGGGGAGCAGTGGGGTGGGGAGTTAAAAAAAGAAATTATAGTGACTTCTTCAACACCAGAAATGCACAAAAAATTAGCCAAAAGTCCATGGGCAAAGGGGAGCCACTAGCATAAGCAAATAAGAAGGCCGTCCTGATGCAAAATATATATATATATATATATATATCTCTGATGAGGTCCTGTACTTGGAAACGAGAGTGGAGGACTCCTATGTAGAAGAACCAGGATAGTTGGAATCCCTCAGTGTGGACCATAGAAGGGACCAGAAGCAACAGGAACCAGTGTGGGGGTAGTAGTAGCATTTAGGTAGGACATCCTGGGCCCAAGTGTCCTGAGAGGCTAGAGAAGGCACTGAAGTTCCCATTCACTAAACCTCAAAGATCCAGTAGAGGGGCCTAACCCAAGGAGATGGAGGCCAGTATAGGAGCCCAGATAAGTCAGGCAAAAACCAAGCAGAGACGGCCATACCACCCTAAAGCTTAGTAGTTGGTAGAAACTGGCCTTCACACAAAGCCCCAATTCAGTGACTATGGAAGAACTGATGAGCAAGCAGAAGAAGACACAGACTCTATAAAGAATTATTTTAAAATCCAAAAATGCCCAAAAAATACACACCAGAGGAAAAAAACTCCATAACTACTGTAATCAGAGTCTAAAAGGAAAAATGAATTTTCCATTCAAAGAAATAAAAGATGAAATAAAAGCTTTGGAGGAAAAATTTGAAAGAAGAATGAGGAACTTAGAAGTAATAAATCTTACTCAAGGAATGGATTCCCTAAAAATTAGAAGAGGCCGAACACAAAACAAAACTCCATTTGACAGAAAAATTACAAGAACAAGGATTGAAAAAAAATGGAAAATATATGATATACAAGGGTAAATAAAATTAGTCGTGTCTAATAAACCCAAAGACCCAGTTTTAAGATAAGAACTCATTATTTGGCAAAAATTGCTGGGAAAACTTATAAACAGTAAGGCAGAAACTAGTTTAGACCAACATCTCATACCTTATACCAAGATAAAGTCAAAATGGGTATATGATTTAGATATAGAGTGATACCATAAAAAAATTAATGGGAACACAGAATGGATGACTTGGCAGATCTATGGAGAAGGGATGAATTTATGAGCAAACAAGAAATAAAGAACATTACAAGATGTAAAATGAAGAATTTTGATTATATTAAATTAAAAAGGTTTTGTATAAACAAAACCAATGTGACCAAGATAAGAAGGAAACAAACAAACTGGGGAGAAAATTTTATAGCAAATTTCTCTGATAAAGGTCTAATTTCTCAAATATAGAGAACTAAGTTAATTAACTAAGTTTAATTAACCAAGTTAATTAAAGAAAGCAAGTCATTCTCCAATAGACAAATGGTCAAGATACATAAACAAGCAGTTTTCAGATGAAGAAATCAAAGCTATCAAAAATCATGTAAAAATGTTCTAAATCACTCTTGATTAGAGAAATGCAAATTCAAACAATCTTGAGGTAACACCTCATACCTATCAGATTGACCAATATGATAGTAAAGTGAGAAATGTCGGAGAGAATGTGGCAAAATTGGGATACTAATGCATTGTTGATGGAGTTGTGAATTGATCTAACTAACCATTTTGGAGGGCAATTTGGAATTATGCCCAAAGGGCTATAAAACTGTGCACATCCTTTAATCCAGTGATACCACTACCAGTTCTGTATCCCAAAAAGATCATGAAAAAGGAGAAAGGACTTACTTGTACAAAAATATTTATAAATGCTTTTTTTGTGATGGCAAAGAATTGGAAACTGAGAGGATGTCTATCAATTGGAGAATGACTGAACCAATTGTGGGATATGATGCTGATGGAATACTATTGTGATATGAGAAATGCTTATTTTAGCAGGTTGATTTTGGAAAAAGCTGGGAAAACCTACACAAACAGATGCAGAGCGAAATGTGCAGAAGTAGGAGACCATTGTACACAATAACACCAATATAAAGGAATGATCAACTGTGAAAACTAGTGTCAACTGTCAAAAAACACAATGATCCAGGACAATTCTGAAGGACTTATGACAAGGAATACACTCCACCTCCAGAGAAAGAACTTGTAACAATAAAATTCTCTGGAGACTGTATATTAATTTATAATTATTTATTAGTGAATCAGAGAGGGAGGAAGGAGAGGAAGAGAGAGAGAGGAAGAAGTAAGCGAGAGGGGGAAGAGAGATAGGGAGAGAGAGAGAGAGAGAGAGAGAGAGAGAGAGAGAGAGAGAGAGAGAGAGAGAGAGAGAGAGAGAGAGAGAGAGAGAGAGAGAGATA
>NC_058131.1:91281366-91293322 GCF_016433145.1 Gracilinanus agilis
GGAAGGAAGGAAGGAAGGAAGGAAGGAAGGAAGGAAGGAAGGAAGGAAGGAAGGAAGGAAGGAAGGAAGGAAGGAAGGAAGGAAGGAAGTCCCAAGTTGAGGCTTAGGAGTTCAGCTGTCCCCTCCTCCCAATTAAAGCTCAGAGGTTAAGTGAGCTGCCAAAGTCCCCAAACTGGCCAGTAGCTGGAGAGAGATGAGTATCTATGTCTCCTGAACAGGAGTCCCAGGCTAGGGCTATTTCCACTGTAGCAGATGGATTCTCACTTCATTATGCACCAAAAGAATTATATATCTTCCATACCTTGAGCTAACCTGTGGGATAATGATAGCACCAACCTTATGAGGTAATTATTGTGAAGGCTAACTGATGCTACATAAAAGCTATTATATTATTGTTGTTATTTTTATTACATATAGATAATAGACACTAATATAGTCTGCATATTATATGACATGACAAAGTTTTAATATGATAATCATACGATAATATTACTACACAAAAAAATGAGGACTAAAATGGCATGTACCATACAAGGTTGTGGTGAGGATTAAATGGGATGATTAATGCAAAATAACCTTTAAACCTTAAAATGTTCTATAAATATCAGATATGAATACATCACATTTTACATAGTGTTTTAAGAATTGGAAATACATTTCTCACAAGTCTTGGGAAAAGGCAATGCTATCCTCATTCCCAGGGGATGGAGCTCATGACTTGGAGTCAGAAAGCTAAGAATTATGGTCTTGCCTGTGACAATGCCCAATTCCCTTTTTGCCACACTCCTTATTTACACAAAGGAGAACACAAAACTAGTAACTAGCCTGTTTTAGGGTCTATTTTAACTCTGTTAGATGGTGACTGTAGCCAATAGGACCTGACCGTCTCCATGTGTCTTACAGTCGATTTGACCAGCATTGACAGACAAGACAGACAGCGAGAGACGGCTACCAAAGAGAAGGTCCGGTCCCTCGCTGCCTTGTTTCTGGAAAAAGTTCGAGGCTTTGATGACTTCTTGTGGAGAGCCACCGAGGAGGAAAGTATGTTGACTGTGTCTGTGGAGCCGAGGTAAGGAGCGCTTCTGGCGAGGTAGGGCGGTGGGCTGGCTCGTTCGAGGAGGTCGTTGGAAACAAAGACGTTGGCCCCGCTTTCTGCTTTCTGCCAGGTCTCATGTCATTTCAGAACAGATCATTAATGTACCATCACCTTCTGACCAAGAGCTACCAGGGACCATTCAGCAGTTCACCACTCTAATTCGGTAATTCAAAGACTTCTGAAGTTGATTTTGAAAGATGATGTTGGTCGGTCAATAAATGTTTTTTTTTTTTAAGTGCCTTTATGTGCCAGGCACTGTGCTCAGAGGTAAGTTCTTCTGGTAGAGAATCACAGTTTCAGATTAAAAAATAATAGGCCCGTTTGTCTTGGGTTTCTTTCTTCCTTGGTTTTTTTTTTTTTAAACTTTCTATTATTATAGTACTAACTCTACCCAGAAGGGCAAATGAGGTTGTGACTTCTCTAGGAAGTATCTGAGGTCAAATTTGAACCCAGGACTGGAACTCGCAATCTATCCACTGGACCACCTCGCTACCCCTATTTTGTGTTTCTGATGAAAGTGGAATTTACCTGGAAGCAATTCAGTTCCACTCTATAAATCCCCAAGAATGCTGCGCGCAGCGCGCCATACTGCGGGAGAGGTATCGCTCTTAGATAAGAGTTAGACCCAAGGAACAGCAGTTCTCACAGAGCTGACCGTCTAGCAGGGGTCCATATTGCATCCTCCCACTGGAATGCCAGTTAACTGAGCGCAGGGACTATTTGTATTTATACCCCCCAGTGCCCGGAAATGTGCACTGCGTAGAGTAGGTGCCTAATAAATGCTTGTGGACCAAAGACAGACAAATAATTAGAATACAAAACAGCTCCGGATCCGCCCATTTAAGGCGAGTCGTCCCTACCTCGGCTACTCATTTTCCGTCCCGTTTCTTAAGCCGACAGATTTCCAATGACTTCAGGGACCTGCCGATGCTGCTGACCCAAGGTTTGGAGGCCTTCGTGATGGCCATGGTCATCGGATTTCTGTTTTACGGCCACGGGGGAATCCGCCGCTCCTTCATGGACACAGCTGCTCTCCTCTTCGTCACGGGGGCCCTGATTCCCTTCCCAGTGATTCTACACATCATTGCAAAATGTGAGTGCCTTGTTCCCCGCGACCCCTTGTTAAATCCTGACGACAACCCACAGATGGGAAGATGCCATTCGCTGGGAATTTACCATGTGTGATAGTATGGGCTGGGCTGGCTAGAAGTATGCCTTTCTTGGCCCCATAAAGAAAGAAAAGGTCTGCTAAGTGATTGACTAATGATCACAAGGGGCATAATTGATGCTGTTGAGTCATTTTCAGTTATATCTAACTCTTGGTGACCCCATTTGGATTTTTCTTGGCCGAGATCCTGGAGTGGTTTGACATTTCCTTCTCCAGCTCATTTTCTAGATGAAGCAACTTAAGCAGAGTGAAGTGACTTGCCCAGGGTCATCCAGCTCATAAGTGTCTGACACCAGATTTGAACTCATAAAGATGAGTTTTCCTGTTTCCACCCCCAGTGTTCCATCTGCTATATCGCCTGGCTGCCCAAAGGGCAAAATTAGTCTACAATGACTCCATTCCTTGAAAAGGACTTATAATTTAATTCTGAAACAACTATTATGTGCCATGCACAGTGTAGAAAGATGAATAAAAACAGTCATTACCCACATGGAGTTTGTGTATTCCTGGGACTCAGGAGTTTCACTGGAAAAGTAGGTTAGGGATAAGTTGGGAAGAGCTTTTTCCCCCCAAAAGACTCTTACCTTCTGTCTTTAAATGGATACCAAGTTTTCAGTCCTAGGCAGAAGAGTGGTAAAGACTAAGCAATTAGGGTTAAGTGACTTGCCCAGGGTCGCACAGCTAGGATGGTCTGAGGCCAGAGAGAAGGACTTTAAAGGCAAACAGAGAAGTCAATATTTTATGCTCGAAATAAGAGGCAAACTCAAAAAGTAAAGAGTTGCATTTTTAAAAGTCTATAATTTAGTTTTTCCACTAATTGGACTGAATGTTTCCCCAGTCAAATGCTTCTCTCAGTCATCCACAATAGATGAGTTGTTCAAACTATACCCAGGATAAATAAGAAATAATTAATGGAGAATTCTCTGAAATTTAGAGGGGTTAGGGAAGGCTTCCAAGCAAAGATGGGGTTTTAGTTAGACTTAAGTTAGACTTAAAGCAAACCAGAGGCATTAGCGGACAGAGTGGAGGAGGAAAGTGTTCTGGGGGAAACAGTCAGAAAGGAACGCTTGGAGCCCAAGCCGAGAGATGGAGACTCCTCTTCCTAAATTCAAATCTGGCCTCAGACATGTACTAGCCGTGTGACCCTGGACAAGTCCCTTAAGTCTGTCGGCCTCAGTTTCCTCATCTATGAAATGAGCTGGAGAAGGAAATGGCCAACCAGTCCAGTATCTTTGCCAAGGAATCCCCAAATGGGGTCATGAAGACTCAGACACAACTAAATGATTGAACAATAACATGTATGTATGTGTGCATATAAACACATACACATACAAGATGAACACATGTAGAATAAATGCAAGATAGATAGAAAGCAGTTAAGTACAAATCAGACAGCGAGACGGCCAGCAAGTCTGGGGGAGATTGGGAGAAATCGGGAAAATCTCTGTTTGAGCTGGGTCTAGCAGGAAGATGGGAATTCTATGTGATGAAGGGATATATTCCCAAAATGGGAACTGGCCAATGAAAACACATGGGGCTGGTATAGTAAATACCAAGCATGAGGAACAGAGAGAAGTCCAGTTTGTCTGGAAGAGAGAACATGGGAAGGAGAATAGTGGATAGCTAGAGCGGTAGGTTGGGGCCATATAGATCACAGTTGTGAAGGGCTTTACAGGTGTAACAGAACAGATAATGGTTTATCCTACATGTAGCAGGGAGCCACTGGAATTTATTAAACAAAGGAGAAAAGTGTTCTGATCTACACTTAAGAAAAATCACAAAGGAGAAGCAAGGTGGGAACTCCTGGGTTCAAATCGGAATCAGACACTTCCTAGCTGTGTGTCCCTAGGCAAATCACTTAATCCCAATTGCCTGGCCCTTATCAGTCTTTTGCCTTGAAACCAATACTTATTATTTGTTCTAGGGGCAGCTGGATGGCTCAGTGGATTGAAAGCCAGGCCTAGAGACAGGAGGTCCTGGGTTCAAATTTGGCCTCAGACACTTCCTAGCTGTGTGACCCTGGGCAAGTCACTTAACCTCCATTGCCTAGCCCTGTAACAAATAAAAAAATTTAATATAGAAGGATATATATATATATATAAGGTATTAGGGCTTTAAAAAGGTAAAAAAAAAGTGTTCTATAACAGGAGGTAAGGGTTTAAAAAAAACAAAAAAAACAAAGAGAGAGAGAAGGAAAGGGAGAGGGAGAGGGAGAGGGAGAAGGAGAAGGAGAGGGAGAGGGAGAGAGAAGAAAAATCACTGGCAGCTAGGTGGGGAATGAATTGAAGGCTTGAGGCCACTGTTATTATCCACTCCAGAGTAGGTGAGGACCTAAATTAGAGTGATAGTTGTATAAGTAGAGAAGAGGGGATGGATGGGGGAGATGATGCAGAAGCAGAACCAACCATACTTGGCAACTAAGTAGATATGTGGAATGAGGGAGAATAAGGGGCCCAAGAATAATTCTGAGCTTATGGAACTGGGAGACTCAGAGAATGGTGGCGTCTTTGACAGAAGCAAGAAAGTCTGATAGAGGGGAGGAGTCTTCTCTTAGGGAAAGGGGAAAAGTTAAAGAGTTGATATTTTCAAAATGAGAATTTTAATGATCAGGAATTATTTTTTTAAATGCTAGACATTGTTAATATGAGAAATGCAAATGAGGTTTCACCTTTACGTAGCAAATCAGCATAAACAAGATGATGGAAAATACAAATGATTAGATAATAAAAAAATATAAATAGCCAAGGTTAGAGAACAGGGAAAGAATAAGCACATTAAAACACTGTTATTGGATCTGTGTATTGGTCCCAACATTGGAACTATTATGTATAAGAAAAGTGGCCGTATCACAGGACATATATCCCAAAGAAGTTAAGGTCTGAAAGAAAGCCTCATATATAGCAGAATATTCCTAACACTTGGTTTTTGTGGTATCAAGGACTTGGATTCAAAGCGAATGACCAACAATTAGAGTGTGGCTGAATAAACCGTAACATAGGAATGTAATGGAATATTTTCCTGACATAAGTAATAATGAATATTGGGACTTCAGAGAAGCATGGCAAGGTTTACTTGAAATGACACAGAGTGAAATAAGCAGAGCCAGAAGAACCACATCTGTGATGGAGACAATGCTATAGATGCAAACCCAAAGGCCAAACTTGGACTTGTGTAATAACTAATCTTTGTCCTAGAGAACCAATCATGAAATATGCCTTCTTTCTCTAAGCATAGATGTGGGGAAGCAAGATAAGTAAGCATGCCTAAAAAGTAGAGGTTTTCCCAGTAGCAACATATGGCTGTAGGAGTTGGTCTATAAGGAAAGCTGAGCATCACAGAATTGATGCTTTCATATTGTGGTGCCATAAAAAAAAAAATGGGAAGGAACCTGTTCGTACAAAAATATTTGTAGTTGCTCTTTTTGTGCTGGCAAAGAATTGCAAACTAAAGGGATGTACCTCAACTGGGGAATGGTTGAGCCAATTGTGGTATATGATGGTGATGGAACACTATTGTGCTATAAGGAATGATGAACAGAATGATTTTAGAAAGAGCTGGGAAGACCTACATGAACTGATGCAGAGTGAAATAAGCAGAACCAGAAGAACATTATACACAGTAACTGCAATATCATGGGATGATCAAATGTGATAGATTTTGCTACTAACAGCAATACAAGGATCCAGGATAATTCTGAGGGACTTATGGAAAAGAATGCTATCCACCTCTAGAGAAAGAACTGGTGGAGTAGAAATATAGATGAAAGGATATGATTTATCACTTTTTTTGTTTGGGTATATTATTTGGGGTTTTGGTTTTATAAGATTATTCACTTACAAAAATGAATAATATGGAAATATGTTTTGCATGATAACCCAGATTGAATTGCTTGTCAACTCCAGGAGAGAGGAGGGAAGAAGGGAAGGAGACAATATGAATCACTTAACTTTAGAAAACTTAGGTGGAAATTTGTTATTAAAATAAAATAAAGACATAAAAGAAATGTTTAAAAATCAAATTGTGGTGCTGGAGAAGACTCCTGAGAGAACTTTCAACAAGCCAGGTACTGTTCTCGGGAGAGATAAAAATGAAACCTTCCATTCTGGCTTCAAGGAATTTACATTCCATCAGGGCAACTGTGACAGTAACATAAATTGTCACAAAAGTTCACTGTCACTTTGTAAATCTATTTTTCCTTGTTATAAGGGAAGTTTCAATGGAGAGGGTGCTGAGATGGGCGAAATCTGTAATAACATTCATGTAAAAACAAAAGGCATTTCTAAAATATCTAAAAACAAAATGGCTCTGTTTTAGTTGCAGTATAGGCTATTAGTCACTTTAAGAACTTCCTTCTAGATTACCCTCATTTTCTTTCTTCCTTTAGGTCATTCTGAGAGGGCAATGCTTTATTATGAACTGGAAGATGGGATGTATTCTGCTGGCCCATATTTCTTTGCTAAGGTAATTCATTGGCCAGGTCTATTTGGGTGTGGTGCCTGCTTAGGAAGAGGCCCAGGTAGTGCCTGGATTACTGCAAGATTGTATAGAAATGATCCTGATGCTACTTTTTTCTAAACCTAGGACAAAGAGATCAAGTCATCAAGCAGGAAATCGTTTCTGAATCTCATGTCACAAGAATAAGTCAACTTCACTCTTATAAATCCTCTAATTTTTTTTCTCCCTAAAGACAAGGAAAATCCACACTGTTTTAAATCCAACAATCCTTTCTCTTATCAGATTTTAGGAGAACTTCCAGAGCACTGTGCCTACGTGGTCATTTATGGGATTCCAATCTATTGGCTAGCGAACCTCCGGCCGGAGCCAGAACATTTCATCCTGAGTTTCTTGATGTTCTGGCTTGTGGTCTACTGTGGTCGGACAATGGCGCTGTGGAGTGCAGCCTTGCTTCCGAATCTCCACACATCTTCCTTTTTGGTCTCTGCTCTGTATAATTCATTTTACCTATCAGGGGGCTTCATGATAAGCTTAGACAACCTATGGACAGGTAAGGCAGCACCCACTGTCTCCCCTCTCAAAACAGACATGTATGGTTGATTTCTAGTCACCCTTGTACTCTGATCCCCAGACTGGTAGTTTAGATTACAATCCAAAAAAATGGTATCATTTCTCCCTGCTGTCTGTACAAAGTTGGAGGAAGGGAGTGCCTTTCCCATCACTCACAGCCTGGAGGACTCATGCTTCAATTCTTCTGCTACTCACTGCCTGTGTGATCCTAGGCAATAACAACTTCTCTTGCCTCAGGCTCTTTATCCTCTCTATGGTCCTTTCCAGCTCTAGACTAAAATCTTAGGAGTTTGCCACTTTCTCTAAGGAACAAATATTGATGGATTCTCTTACTTGAAGCAAAAAAGTTTTCTGTATTTCTCTTATCTTCTCTTTCTCTCTCTTCTCTCTGTCTCTGTCTCTGTCTCTCTCTGTCTCTGTCTCTGTCTCTGTCTCTCTCTGTCTCTCTCTCTCTCTCTGTCTCTTTTTTACACCCCCCCCCTTACCTTCCAGTATTGATTCTAAGACAGAAGACTGGGGAGGGCTAGGCATTGGGGGTTAAGTGACTTGCCCAGAGTCACACAACTAGAAAACATCTGGAATCAGGACCACCCATCTCAGAACCTGGCTCTCAATCCACTCTGCCCTCTTCCCATATTTCTTGAGTCATCTTTCTCATTGCCACCAACATGACTAACCTAACCTAGCTGGGGAACCCACCGAGTTGTTTGCCAATCAACTTTTCCAGTGGGATTTTGTGCTGATGTTAAAAATCCTTAAAAAGGGACCAGTAGGTGGTTTAGTGGACAGAGAGCCAAGGTCTACAAAAGAAAGCCCTGTATTCAAATTTGACCTCAGATACTTCTGTGGTTATGTAATCCTGGGAAAGTCACTTAACTCCAACTACCTAGCTCATACAGCTATTCTGCCTTGGAACTAATCCTTAGTATTAATTCAAAGACAAAAGGTAAAAGTTAAAAAAAATCTCTAAGGAAGTACATTTTAAGCCTACCAGTGCATTTTTCATTCTCAGTACCGGGTTGGATCTCCAAAGTGTCCTTTCTCCGATGGTGTTTTGAAGGATTAATGCAAATTCAGTTTAATGGACTCATTTACAAGGAACCTTTTGGAAACATCACCATCCCAATACCAGGAAAACTTGTAAGAGATAAGTCCAGTATTTTAACTTTTTTTCTTTTTTGCAAAAGTTTAAAAAAAAAAGAGAGAGAGAGAGATTCCAGCAACATTTCTCTGTTTCTGCCCACAGATAGTTGATGGTATGGATCTGAATTCACACCCGCTGTATGCCAGCTATGTTATAATTATTGGCATCAGTATCAGCTTCATTGCCTTGTACTATTTGTCTCTACGGTTTATCAAGCAGAAATCAAGCCTAGATTTGTGAGAAAAGATTTAAATACCTGGAATGTGCTGCAGGTGCTTGTGTGGACTTGAGATACAGCACCAATTCCACTGCTCTCCTGATCCGTATCTTCCTGAAGACTCCTACTGGATGAAGAGCGATCCAGAGGCTCACCAGCCCCAAAACACTGTTCTTCCTCCTCATCTGGTCCATAAGGATGATGCAGTGGTACTGGTGAGCCACAGGATGGCAGCAGAATAAAGACAGTTGAAAGTCAATTTCAAATCTTCGGACTGATCTGTTATTGGAGCACCAATGTGCCTATTTGGTGGTGCTTCCAAAATGACTGTTTTATTTTCCTCTGAGCCCATGTATTTATAGAGGTACAAGATGTGGATGAATTCTATCTGGCTAGGTTCCTATTATTTTGAAACATGAGATGGGCCAAGTGAAAACCTAGAAAAATAATATTATGCATAATCATGAGAAATAATCTCATGAAATATATCACTGAAAAGCTGAAAAAAGTCTCCCAGTAATTTAACCAAAGGATGTAGGTGAGAGAATGTGTATGTGGGGGGCAGATGATGGCTCGGTATAGTGAGAGATAAGCCAAAAGACGGGAGTAGTCTGATATGATCTTGGACACGTCCTGGCTGTGTGACCCTGGGCAAGTCACTTAACCCCCATTACATAGCCTTTACTGCTCTTCTGCCTTGGAAACAATACACAGTATTGATTGTAAGATGGAAGGTAAAGGTTTAAAAAAAATGTGTTTGTGGCAGAGGTGGTGACTAAGCCCATGTCAACAAACGCTACAAATTACATAATGATAAAATGAAGAGTACTGGCTTTGAAATCGGAGGATATGGGTTCAAATCCTGACTCTACCACTTTGTGTGTGACCACGGCAAAGTCATTTCCCACTCAGAGTGTTTCCTCATTTGTAAAATGGATTTGGCAGGGCCGCTAATTGGCTCAGTGGATTGAGATCCATGCCCAGAGATGGGAGGTCCTGGGTTCAAGTGTGGCCTCACATTCTTCTTACTTGTGTGTCCCTGGGCAAGTCACTTAACCCCCAATGCCTAGCCCTTACTGCTCTTCTGCCTTAGAACCAATATATAGTGTAAATTCTAAGACAAAAGAAAAATAAGGGTTTTTTGTTATTGGGTTTTTTTTTTTTAAGAGTGGGAGAGTGGATCCTGATCTCTTTTGGTCCCTTCCATTTCTGAATCTGTCATCTTATAATATGGTAGGGTTTCCAAATAAAAATGGGCAATTCTGCTTTCCTTATGTGAAACATTTTCCTCTAACATTGCCAGGTAGAAAACAGGTCCCCAAACAGAAACACAAGTATATGGGTAGTCCAGTAGGTGACGGAGCTCTAAACTTGGAATCAATAAGACCTGAACCAGCCTCAGTTTCCCTCGACATCTGTAAAATAGGTTATAACATCCCCTTATCTCGCAGGGCTGTGGTGAGGATAAAACGAGCAATCATCTTTTCATGTGCTAACTTAGTACCATTATTCCCACAGGAAGAGGAAATAATGGGAAAATGTCCTGTGTCACAGGCATAAACTAGGGAGTGTCACCACAGCACATCCCAGAGTCCACCTGCAAGTGTCTATGGAGGTTGAGAGGGGAGAATCACCTCCTTAAGTCTCTGCCCTTTTAGAATCACAGCATGTCAGAGCCGGAAAGGCTCTTTGTCCAATTCCTACATTTTCTAGATGAAGACACTGAAGGGAAAGATAGTCCTGAGGTCATTTTTGTCAGTGACAAAGCGAGGACCACAAAGGTGCCAGCGAGTGCTCCAGGGCTGACCTAGTGGCTTTCTCTGTCCTTTTCTCATCTGAGACAATTCTTCAGCCTCTGTTAAGCACACTGCGGGTGGCTGGCAATGAATTTCCATGCTATTC
Source organism: Gracilinanus agilis (assembly GCF_016433145.1). Lineage (NCBI taxonomy): Eukaryota > Metazoa > Chordata > Mammalia > Didelphimorphia > Didelphidae > Gracilinanus > Gracilinanus agilis. The sequence continues at coordinate 91,291,919 of NC_058131.1, forward strand.
TCTTTCCTTATCCTTTTGCTAATGGCTGCTCTGATTTTGGTATCAGCAATGGTATTTAAATGTACTTGAATCCACCTAATTCACGTTACCATGGAACCTGGTGCTTCGTTGGGTCTTGAATTAGTTATTCTGAAAGCAGCAGCTTAAAGTCATATTTTTTTTTTCAGAGCCTGATTTTTTTGGGCCTGGACTATCAGCCAATCATGACAGAGAAAAACTAAGAATATGGCCAAATCCTAGCCAGTATTTCATTAGCAGTCAGAGACCACTTGTTACCTAATGCATTGGCTAAGTGCAAAAGGATGCTGGCCTGGGCCAAACCATAAAGTTATTGTCTTCTGTTGACAAGATAAATGTTAAGTATTCTCACATAAGAAAGGCTGATTACGTGAGCACATGTGGCCTATCCAAGCAAGCTAGACAGAGACAGATGACCAGACTCGTCCACTTCAGCTTCTAGTCAAAGCCAAGCCAGGGGTGAAAAATAGCCCATAATACATCCAGCCCAGCTTTGCTGCGCTGCATTTCTATTTTGCCTGGGGAGCCAAGAAACAGGAATCCCTAGGGCAAGCTGCCATTCATTAATTATTGAATTTTGCTGTGATTTTTATTATTAAATTAATAATATTTAAGCAGGAACCCTTCTTAGCTTTTCTGTGCAAGCCCATTTACATTTTAGTTCATTTTGTCCAACTATCATCAAGTTACATAACTGTACCTTTTCCCTGTTTTGCAGAGGTAAGAGACTGTTGCTGAAACTGCAAAACCATTTATTTTTGTTGGTTCCTTCATTAAGCAGAGCTTGTGCTGGGGATGCATTTTAAATTGTTATTGTTTTTTGTTTTTTTATTTTCCTCTGTACAAACAGGTCTGTGATCTTGGATTCCAAAGGCCTCCTGGCTATCTGGTCCAAGTTATGTACCTTACAGGAACTTTAGCTTCCTCATTTGTAAAATAGGAGGGAGGGAAGGATCAGCTTTGATCTTGCACTGCCTTCAGGAATGTTGTGGGGAAATCACTTTATAAATGTTAGAAATGTGAACTCTTCTTGTTCCCTCCCAGTTAGCTGCATGAGTCCTGCTATTAGAGGGCAAGAGCGGGAGCCGCTAGGAGCCAGGCCTCCAGACTGGGAGGTCCTGGGTTCATCTCTGGCCTCAGATACTTCCTACCTGCCTAACTTTAGGCAAGTCATTTAATCCCTGTTGTCCAGCCTTTGCCACTCTTCTGTGTGGGACCAAAATGATTCTAAGACAGAAAGTAAAGCTAAGAAAGAAAGAAAGAAAGAAAGAAAGAAAGAAAGAAAGAAAGAAAGAAAGAAAGAAAGAAAGAAAGAAAGAAAGAAAGAAAGAAAGAAAGAAAGAAAGAAAGAAAGAAAGAAAGGAAGGAAGGAAGGAAGGAAGGAAG
>NC_058131.1:91293719-91415657 GCF_016433145.1 Gracilinanus agilis
GTGTATAAGAGACAGAAGGAAGGAAGGAAGGAAGGAAGGAAGGAAGGAAGGAAGGAAAGAAAGAAAGAAAAGCTGCCAAGAGGACATTCTGCACTGGTACCTTCAATGGACAGTGGTTTTGGATTCCCCGTTGGCATCACTTATAGATTTAATTCTTATTTAAAGCTTATTTTAAATTGATTTAAAGATTTAAAATTGCTGGGAGAGAGGTCTGCAATAGGCCCAGATTTCAGAGTCCTAGAACTTTTTCTTCATTAAGATCTGAGGGGATATTGAAGGAAGCCAGGAGTGAAGGACTTTTACCATTCATTTACCTTTTAATATAAAATTGCAAAATCTCTTCCCTTCGGTCGGCTTCAAACCATCTTTTAAGTGAATACGGTGGAAATCAAATTTTAATTGGGGGGTGGGGCGGCGGGGAGCCATGACTTAGAAGCCGCCTAGCCAAGGTTCTTGATTTTTCGGCTGAGGTCCCCGAGAGCCAGAGAGGCAGCCGCCTTTTCAGTGATGGAAATGATGGGCACCCACAAATCCTCATCCCAGGACACTGGAGGGGAAGCCCGGAGAACCCTGAAAGGGGACTGGGAGGGATGGGATCTGCCCCCAGCGCCGCCTCACACAACCCCGAGAACCACTAGACGCCCGAATTGTCCAGTTTACCAAACATGCGGCTAAAAGTTAGTTTCGTGCCTCCGAGGACGGCTTCCTCCAGAGAGGCTGCGATATTGTGCTCGCCGCAGGGCTTCATTTGGTCCCAAGCCGCGGCTCTCTCCGATCGGCTTGTTCCTTCCCTCTGTCAGAAAAGGCTAAGTGACTACATTGTGTTGGCTAATGCCACCATTTTCTATATTTGTAGCAGGGCTGCATTATGTGGCTTTGTAATCTGCTCGGCGCTGAAAGCCCGATACATTTCCGTGGGAAACACTCCTGGGCCTGCCGAACAATAGCGAAGCTAAAAATTACCATAATTTTCCTACCCCCCGCAGCTCCCAGTTCAACACACACTTCGGGATGTTGTTCTCACTTGCTAAATTTATGGGATTATTGGTCTGTCAGAGAGACACCGATACATAAACAGGAAAACTGTAATCAGACGTGAGAGGGTCCCACGGCCGGCCAACGCGCGCTTCTGGTAGCCCTGAATAGAGGGCGACTCGGGATCCCACACCTCCCTGGTGGGAGAAGCCCTGGAATGGTGGAAAGCCCGAGGCGATGGAACTTGGTCCTAGGAACCAATGGAGCCTGGAAGAGCGGAGTGATTTGGACAGAAAGGCCGTCCCCTTCCACCCTACACTCCCCACCCTTCCGCGCCGGCGTGACTGGAGTTACTGGGGGCTCTAAGTAACCAAACTCCTTCCCGGGGAGTCTCTGGGGGATCGCCATGGACCGCCGGGGGTGAAATTTGGCCGAATCCCTTTATAATACTGGTGGTCCGGCAAGCCGCGGGGAAGAGGTGTCATGGTGTGTACACAATCGGGGGTTCCCTAGATCCGGGAGGTACCGCGGTGGGCCAGTCCCTAACAGGATAGTAAGGATAGAAGCAGACGCGGAACGATCCCAGGAAAACTACTCCGAGCCGCCCGCCTCAACCCGAGGTCAGGTCACGTGCTTCGACGCGGCACTGGAACGCCTTTCCGCATCCACGTCTACTTGAAATATTAGATCCCGTGTGACTGAGTCATGGGATTCGATGCGCTCATCTTCTCCATCTAAATATGAACTGCGGGATGTTGAGCTCACAGAGGAATGCCTGAATGTTCTGAAAGCATTTCGGCATTTTTAAAACGTACCATCTCACAGACAGCATCCATCCTGTAGTGATTGCTCTGAAGAAAACTCCGATTCTTTTGTTAACTTGAGGGTTATGTTAATATGAAAGGGGCTCTCAGCAAATACAGCCTCCATAATGGATAAAACATCAATAAGGCTGCTCCGGGGTTTTTGATCCACATTATTTATTCACAATATTAACAGTAGGAAATTCTCCTTAAGCTCCAACACAAGAATCCACAATTATTTTGAAAGTACTTTCCTACCCACACGTATCCTAACACAATGAATGCTTTCTCCGTGAATATTTTGCCTTTTTCTAACTCTCTTTGGAAAATTCACTTTGAGTTGTGCTCCGTGAAGCTGTTTTCCATTTTACTCAAATTTTTAAATTTCCATTCATTTTAGCATGGCTACTTGGGATTCATTTGGTGAATTTATGGAATGTCGAACCTCTATGATATGAAATACCATAATTACCTCCCCCCCTCCAAAAAAACAACAACCCCGCCCCCCAACAAGCACCAACCCCAAACTGAAAGGGCTGAACCCAGGAGGTGATGCATAAGTAGCCTCCAAGTCCCACAATTCTTTAAAACAGTCAAATCCTAACATAGGTGAATGTTGGGTGATCCCCTCCCTTGGGAACCCCATGTGGGACTCGAAGGAATCCAATGTCCCCCCTCCACCCCACTTCAATCTCTGCAGGCACCAGGCTGACCTGGGGCACCACTAGGAGCCTGAGAACATTTCCAGTCTCCCCCATACAAGTCTGAATTCTTGGAATACAGATGAAACAAAAATAAGAGTTCAAGTACTAACTCTGGGGAGGAGAATCAAAGGGGCAAGAATCTCTCCACAGGGAGAGCTCACCCCCCTTCCTACACTGTAGAAGATGAATTCTGCCCTAACTCCAAGACTTTTACAGTCAGTACACAGGGGGTGCCTTCTCCTTCCTCCATTTGGCTCTCCCCAAAAAGGGATTTGAGTTGAGGCAGCCATAAAGAGTGACAACCACATAAAGAGCCTATTGGAGGGCCAGACTGAAAGGCATAGAGGCATGTCTCTGTTCTGCCACTTAACCTTCTTCGGGGCTCAGTTTGCTCCCTGGAGAAAAAGGGAACCCCCAGGCTGGAGGCAAGGAGCGCCACAAAGCCCTGGAATTACAAGCTTTGTGTGGCCATACATTCTGCTTCTGAGCCACAAAGGGGGGGAAGGAGGATGAGGAGAGACCTGGATTGTTCTGGAATAAAAGCCAAGAGAGGAAAGAGCCCCCATGTGGCTCAGTGAAGAGGAGCCTTTGGGCTCGAGGCCTGCTTCTGTTCTACATGAGATGTGTGACTTGGATCGGGGTCCTAGGGGCAGGGACTGAAGAGGTAGCACTTCACAGACCAAAGTCAGGACACCCAGAAGTTCAAATTAATGGAACCAATATTTATTTATTAATCTATTGATTAACAAGTGAATCTACTGGCCAGGACAGATTTTCCCGGACTGAAGTTACAACGCAGCTTTTATAGGGTGCAAGACACAAAGCAAACAACGTTCATTAATGAGACATAACCTTGATGAAGCAAGCAAGCCTCATCATCTAGAAGCCAGATTTGTCATTCCTGTGGGGTACAGGACATTCCATTGTATATCTTATCCTGGATTGGCTGCTTGGTAGTAAGGGAGTCACTTGCTCACGGATCCTGACTATGCCATTTTGGTTCTAAGCTGACTGCCTTCATGGGAAAGCTTGTGTCTGATTAAGCTTTTTCCAAGGAGAAGCAGGTTTTCTGGTCAGTGACTTAGTTTACCTCACTTCAGGATGAGCCAACATCTCAGCTGCTCAAATAAGCCACCCTCCAGGAAGGTTCTATGCCACAAACCACAGATCTAGAACATCCCCCCAACAAAACAAATAAAGGGTAGACATCATCTAGAAAGCATCTCATTCAATTCTCTCTTTTGTGGATGAGGCATTGGGTGGTATGGCAGATAGAGTGTTGGGCCTAGAGTCAGAAAGACCACTAAAATCAAATCCATCTCTCAAGTCACTTAACTGGTCTGCCTCAGCTTCCTCAGCTGTAAAATGGGGATAATAATAGTACCTACCTTATAGGGTTATTATAAGAATCTAATGAAATGATGATTAAAGCACTTAGCATAGAGAAAGCACTTTTTAAATGTTTCTTCCCTTCCTCTCCTTTGAAGTTTCTTCAGTAATACATTCATTTTATTTTTTTAAAAACTCTTACCTTCTGTCTTAGAATCAATATTATGTATTGGTTCCAAGGCAGAAGAGCAGTAAGGCCTAGGCAATGAGGGTTAAGTAACTTGCCCATGGTCGCACAGCTAGGAAGTGTCATTTGAACCCAGGACCTCCTGTCTCTGGGCCTGGCTCTCAATCCATTGAGCCACCCAGCTGTCCCCCAATATATTCATTCTTAAGGGGAAAAAAAGTGCCTTGAGGGCAGTTAGATGGCTAAGTGGATTGAGAGCTGGGCCTAAAAACAGGAGATCCTGAGTTCAAATCAGGTCTCAGACACTGCTAGCTGTGTGACCCTGGGTCACACTTAACTGCAGGTGCCTGGCCCTTAACCACCTTCTGCCTTGAAACTAATACACAGCATTTATTCTAACACAGGACATGAGGAAGGGGAGGGAGGGAAGAAGGGAGAAAGGGAAGAAAGAAAGGGAAGGAGGAAGGGAGGAAGGAAGGTTGAAATACAGAAATTCACAGAAAACTGAAAGGTATCTATGAACTGATGCAAAATGACCAGAATTAGTAACAACTAATAATGATGACAATCAATCACATTATAGGAAAAACAACTATAAAAGATTTGGAATTCTGATCAACAGTGATGAGTCCAGAAGATGCAAGAAACCACTTGACTCCTTCCAGAGAGGGATGAGATATACTTTTCTGGACAAGGCCAATGTGGAAATCTGTCTTGCTAAACTCTGCACATTTATGATGAGGGTATTTTATTTTGATTTATTTTTTGTCCAATGGAAGCAATGGGGAAAGAGTAAAAGAGATCAATTTTTAAAAAAGGGTAAAGGAATTCATGTTGGTATGAAATACAGGTTGAAAGCAGAGTAGGGAGTTATAATAGTAAAAATTTGGAAGACTATATATATGCCCTTTATAGTCATTACCATCCTTACAGAAAATGTTGCAATAACTATTCATTGAAATCAATAGTTAATAAAGAAAAAGAATGGAGTAAACATGTTGAATTTATTTATAATACAATTAACACATGTAGAACCCGTGGTAGATTCAGTAAATAAAAGTACATAAGCAAAATTAATTTCCCATTTTTTCCTGACAAACACATTTTAAAACAATGTTTCCGTCACAGAATTAATAAAAACTAAGCAATGTGTAATTCCACCACCTCATGAAGGAGCTGGTACTTCTTGCTTCAATTGCTCGATGTAGAATTTGAAGCTTTCCTGTTAAGCAAGGGGGGTGGGGAGTGGGGGAAGAAAAGATCAACAATTAAAAATGCCAAAGGGGAGAAAATTTAAACTTTTAACACCCAGCTTGCTACATGGCCGCTCAGTAGTTAAGCCTCTTGGAGACACACGAATTACCACCAACTTCCACATTTCATGATAATCTGATGACTATGTTTGTTTAATTATTCTTTCACTGCACAAGCTCAATCAGTGCAATCATTAAATCTGAATCAGAGAGGTAACCCTGACACATGGAACCCCTACCCCCCAATAAAGGGCAGCAGGGTGGGGGAAGGGAGGCATTCTCACCTCATCCTGGCCCTTTCTACTAGTACCAGGCAGGCAGGCAGGTAATTGAGGGTAATCAATCAGTGGAAGAAATAAATAATAAAAGAATACTAATCATATTTGGTATGTTTCTAGTTTTACTGTTTAAATGACACAAGGTAATTGCACATAAAACACTTCTCTTGCGTGTGTGCACATGAAAAAAGAGACAGGAATCTGGGGACAGATTCAATGGACAAAAAATTCTGGGAAACATCCCAGATTCAGGCTGTCCCAGTTCTCCAATCTGCTTGGACTCCAGAGAGGGGAACAGGGAGAAGATTTCTGGTCCTCAATCTTTTGTTAAATGGAAGCCCCTCCCCCAGGCTCTTTCCCAACTCCAACCTCTCTGCCCTGTGGGGAAGGTGTCCGACGGCCAACTGGGACTTCGTGGAGGCAGTCCGTGAGGGATCCCTCCTTCTATTATGAAAATAATATTCACCCATAGGTTCAGGCCCAGGGACTAGAGAGGCTCACTGCCTGTTCTACTGCTCCCTCCCACCTAGGAAAATGCTCTCCTTTTAAAAATCTCAAACAATTCCTATTTATAATCAAACAAGCAATTGCCAAAAACATTACCTATTTGGTTGGTTACTGAAATATCATAAAATTCTAATTAAGGTTGAAATATAACTGCCCCAAGGACATTTGATAAACTAACACCTACAGATGCATAACTGATAAAAATCTTGTATTTTAAACACAATAAGCCCCAGAAGGTTTTCTTCTCCCACAAGTCAAATCCAATGCAAGATTATACAGTGCCTGTAATACTCAATATCTTAAATACCAGTTCCACTGAGGGCTCTTCACAGAGATCTAATCCTTATGTAATTAAGTATTTGACTTTTTTTTTTTATTAATACAGTACATTTATAAATCTGTAGAGATATTTTTCCTTAATTAGGAAATACTCACAGGGGGTTCAGTGAAAGGGACAGGCTCACCAGCATTCTTCAGCAAAATAGCATACTGTTTTAGAAATATATTGTTCATTTTTATATTCTTTGCTTTCATTTCCTCATATAGGGCTTTTGCAGAAGCTGTGTCTCTGTCTAATCCTAAAGGAAAGAAAATTAATAATCAATAGAAAACTTTCAGTCCTTTGGAAAAAAAAAAACAAAAACGAAATGCTTTTTATTGCAAAGCTTCATAGGGTTTTAAAATCACAAATAAATGAATGGATGCTTAACATTTTTCAAACGTGTTTGTAACCAAACTACCACTTAATACCACGAACACTACCCGTTTCATTTAGCACAGTTCAATCTAATGAAGAAGAAAAACAAAATTACATCTCAGGGGCTTTCATATGATAATGATGATAAAGATAATGGCCTTCTGTGCATAGAGGAGACGCTATGTAGCATCAGAACAGAACAGGGAAGTTTCGGCTCTGTAGAGAGCGTGTCTCTGCCTATTGACGTTCACCAGGTTTCTCTTACTAGGCAGGAAGCGCTTTGAAAGCAGGGCCTGCTTTTGCCTCTTTAACACATTGCTTGGCCCTAAAATGTTACTGGTAGACAGAAAAGTCTCATGGTCCTTGGCCACCTCTCCGTGCCCAGCGGGGCTAGTGCAGTTGCTTTCTTTTTTTTCCCCACTAGCAAAGGAAATGTGCTCACTGGGAATTCTGTCCACAAAAGCTGTCACTGGTACTTGAGTCAACCCTCCTTGCTCAAATAGTTCTATAGATGATGACTTTTAAACAAAGAGTATTAATTCATGCTATAAAAACAATAGACTGGGGTGGCTAGGTGGCTCAGGGAATAGAGAACCAGTCCTATAGAAGTCCTGAGTTCAAATTTAATCTCAGATATTTCCTAGCTGTGCAACCTTGGGCAAGTCACTTAATCCTAATCGCCCCTTACCACTTGTTGTTTTGCCTTGAAAATGATACTTAGGGGGGCAGCTGGGTAGCTCAGTGGATTCAGAGGCAGGCCTAGAGATGGGAGGACCTAGGTTCAAATCTGGATCCAGACACTTCCCAGATATGTGACCCTGGGCAAGTCACTTAACTCCCATTGCCTACCCTTACCACTCTTCTGCCTTGGAACCAATACACAGTATTGACTCCAAGATGAAAGGTGAGGGTTTTTTTTTTTTAAAAAAATGATACTTAGTATCAATTCTAAGATAGAAGGTGAAGGTTTTTTTAAAAAATAAGACTACAAAGCATTTATAAAGCTCCTACGTACCACAAATGCTTAGGGTGCCCTATAATGAATGTCACAGAATCACAACTCTGTCACTAGAGAGGACCTCAGAGGCTATCTAGCCCAAACCCAACATTTTACAGTTAAGGAGATTGCTAGAGAGAAGGAAATCATCAAAGTGGACAACCAAGGATTAAAAAAACTGAATAGCCTCTTTCCTTGAAGACTTCTGATTGTCTTCCCCTCCCTCAAACATCATGAGCAATAAGAAGAGGAATTTGGGATCCAATTATACAAAAATGTAGAAATATGTGACTTTAGAATTTCTTATATGTTAGACTTGTAAGAAACCTGGAAATCCCTATTCAAATACCATACTTTCCACAGAAAAACTATTTCAGTAGGAAGATGGCTTGAAGACAAATGCTGAAACAGAACCACGGGCTACTGTTCCTTCCCTCAGTATATAGGCTTAATTTTAAGCATGCCAGCATATGTGTTTGGTCAAGTCTGGGAGCTTGGACAGAGAAAAAGTTCCTAGAAATCCAACGAATTTGTTTTTAGTCCATTAGTAAACCCTTCCCCATCCTAATGGTGAGCCAGAATGCAATAAACAAATAAATCAATCATTCTCAGGGTGACTTGAAAGCTGCTCCAGTGGTCAGAGGGAAACCATGCAGATCCCTTATGTGGCTGTCGCCTGCCTGGGAAGGCCGGGCCTGTCAGCTTCTAGCAAGCAGGAAGTGGCAGAGGCCATTTGTCTTTGTCTTGCCTCTTTTGTGCCTTTCCTTACTAGAAAGAAGTCTTCTGCTCCCTGCACTCTGGGGAATAGGAGGGCAAAGCTGGGGTGGGTCTGAGAACTCCGAGCACCTCGCTGGGAATGCTCGCACTCCTATTTGCCTGCTCTGCCATGGTCCCCCTCCACCTCCCATAGTCCGGAACTCTTGCATTCCCCGATCACGCTAGCCTTCACTGGCCTCCGAGACCCTCAGATGAGAACAATGCGAGAATCTGTGCCAAACAATGTGGGCACTCAGCCTGTGGTGCGCCAGATCACTGGATGCTACTTCTCTGACTGGCAGACTAAGGGAGTCTCGTGTCAGGGGATGGGCGAGGGAGGAATAGGACAACGGCCATCTAAAGGCGGCAACACACTTCCTTTTCTCAAGCTACAAACGAATCCCAAGGACTGTGCTGAAGGCACGGCTGGCACTAGAAGCAGAACAAAATCGGGCTCAGGGGCGGTGCGAGCCTGGGCACCAACGTGGTCTTCCAGGGATCACACAACTTTTGAATACAACTTTTAAAACCCCCAAAGCATTTAATCACAAGAACAAATTTGAAAAGCAGGTGATGATGAGCTGGTGTTTGGGATTTGGGTATTCCAGTCATTAACTCAAAACTGAATGTAAGTAGCCATATAGATCAAACCCCTTAGTCAGCCCATGCGAATCTCAGTGTATTACCGTAGCTTCTCATGAGGAAACTGTAGATCTCTGGATTTACAGTTAAGTCAGGAATCACTTCTAATAAGGACTTGAGAATGTGTGTCTAGAAATGAAAATACATAACAGAAATCCATGACCATGAACTCTAAATAAAGAATCACACAATGCCGACGCTCTTCCTGCCCATTCCTCTAGAGTCCCCTGGGTGGGTGACAAACAGGACAGAGCAGGCAGCTCAAATGGAAGGCTGCTTTCTAGTTCCCATTTCTTGGTCATCTATGCAGATTTAATAATGTGGGGTCAAAAGGAAGCAATCACTTAAAAAAGTCTCAATTCTAATTAAACTAATTTAGCTATATTTGTACACGTACCTAGGTTTCATTATTTTCCACAACTTGAAACAATTTTATGTAGAAGTACAATTTTTAAAGTGAATTCAGTATGATGTAATGAAAAAGGCCTTTAGGAAGGGGACAAGAGAACAGCTAAGGTGGTTCTATGGATTGAAAGCTGAGTCTGAGGACAGGTCCCAGGTTCAAATCTGGCCATAGACACTTCCTAGCTATGTGACCCTGGGCAAGTCACTTAATGCCAATCATCTAGTCCTTACCATTCTTCTGCCTTAGATCCAGCACACAGTATTACTTCTAAGACAAAAGGTAAGGGATAAAGGAAAAGGGAAAACAAAAAACAAAAAACAAAAAACAAAAAGAAGGGGAGAACACAGATCTAAATCCTACCCTTATTTACTTGCTCCTTACATATGTGACCTTAGATAAGTCACTTAAGCTCACTAGGCCTGAGATTACTGATCTGCGAAATGAGGAATTAAAGTAGTGGTTCTCAATTTTTTTTTTCACTTATTCCTCAGTATTTTTGCTGTGAAAAATGAGGAATGCTGAATATTTACTACAGCGGAGTTGGGAGACTCATACACATGCAGTTTCCCTTTAAAAAATGACAGCAATTTTTGTTGTGTTCTTCCTAAGTTCAAGGTATGACATGCTTTAACTTTGAGACATACATTGATGGGAAAATTGGTTTTTTTTTCAATATCACTGGGCCAGATTAGATAACATCTAATGCTATTCCAGTTCTAAATCTCTCTTCCTATCATAAGTTCAGTTAAATAGTTAGAGAGCAGGAAAGGCAATACAGAAATATGAAAAACTCAGTCATACACATTATATTCCACTGAATTCTTCATTCCATTTCTGGATTTAGCCATTTTATCCATGTCCTGCCAAGTCTTAGAGGATAACCAAAAAATACTTCTAAGTATCTATCACAATGGCCGAGTAAATAATAATAGCTACTTAAAAGTTCTGTACCCTTCCCCATCTCTACAAGAGAGGGCAACAGTGACTTAAATACCTGTGTACTCCATCATAGGAGAATATCCGTACAGGCCATTAAAAAAACACACATGCACACATACTTTTATTTGGCCTATCTCTATCTGGCCCTTGATCTCTCCATGATTTCCTACCTCCCCAAGTTATTCCCTACAGGAACTGTTTTAAGACAATATATTAAGTCTCTGTGCATCTTCTGTCTCCTATCTTACCAACAGTTAGTAGAGTAGGAATTTTTCAGAGCAGCATGATGGAAAGATATCACGAGTTAGAGATTGGGTACATGTTCTTTAAAATTCTTATATTTTTATAATTCAATTTGGCCATTTTCTAAGAAAGAAATAACCATGATGATAACAAGTCTTATAAAGTGGTTTACACATTTTCACACATAAACCATAGGTCTTTTTGGCTTATTTTTTGCCAATGTCAATTAGGCATCAATAATTGTCAACATCAATTAGAAATTTTAACTTGAATGGAATAAACATCTTAGAATAAAAAAGTACTTTTGGAAAAGGTCCTTTCATTTATAACAAATAGGCAATAATTTGGAACACAACATATCTAAATTTGATTTTAAATAAATATAACCTTTGTGATATTAAAGATTTTTACTACATAAACAAAATAGTACCTATTGCCAAGTCAGTTTGAAATCACACAACATACTTCTTCCAAGTCAGAACAGATGCTGATTTTTAACACTCATTGTATGGAAACATGACTTAAACTATTTTTCTGTGGTAGTGGTTGTTTTTTTTTTTTTTAAATGATATAAAAGTAGGAGCTTATTCTTTGACTGTTTATATAGTCATCTAAAGACTAGGCTGAGATCACAATCATGAGAAAACAAAATAAGTTGATTTATCCAAGAGCTTCATAGCATCACAGATGTAGAGTAAGAAAAATCTGGAAGCCTCTCATTTCACAGCTAAGGAAACTGATGCCCCAGAAGGGAGGTGATTAAGAGATGAGCTGCCCAGGCTATGTAGCCAATGTAAGTCAGCATTTAAATATGGGTGCTCTGACAGTTACTGATGACACCCAATATTTACAACTATCTTGTTACCACAACATAGTACTACCTAACTGGTACCGGGTTTTAAATTTCCATTTACGCTTGATCTATAAGCAAAAAAGCAAAAAAACTCAATGGGTAGGAATGCACCATGAATACAACTCTAGCAATGGATTCCAAGAATGTTGTAGGCAATAAAAACAGGGCACTCACTGGGGAATATAGTTTCTATTCGAACAAGGGGGAAAAAAAACCAAAAGAAACATTTTCAAATGAGCTACTAAAAACAGGGCTCCCGTGCCATTCTTCCAAGTTATTAGGGATATTGATCTTTTCGTTGGGTTCCCTATTTCATAAGAGTTTGTCAATGCCAATTAGAAATCTCAGCTGGATAGGAACAAACGTCTTAGAATAAAGGTACTTTTGGAAAAAGTCCTTGCATCTCTTACAAATAAGCACTAATCTGGAATTCAACATATCCAAATTTGATTTTAATAATCGGAATTAAACATAGAGGTTACAATCTATGAAGTACATTACCTGTCCTTGGATCTTAGAATGCTTAAGAAAAAATCCCCAAAAGACTGGAGTTTGTTCGGCTATTGCACCACACCTCTTAAAAAGGGAAGAGAAAAATTAAAACAGGATTCAGTAAGTGCAGGTTCTTCATCAACAAGCAGACTAAGGTGAATATTTCCAATTAAGAAAGTTCAAAATAATACAGCAATATATTATTACTACCAGTACGGCCTAATAGCTGATCATTTATTTTTAAAAAGAAAACAAGTACAACCCATGCCAAGCTTTTGTAAATGATGTCCTTGGCACTGCGAGTATAAAGTTTGTTTAAAAAAGAACAGAAAAAAATTAAACTAATGCTTCAACATTCACAGAATAAGGTTTAGGACTGCAAAGAAAGAGAAAAAAGAAACACTATTCCTCTCCAATTATACTGCCAAGCATTCACAAGTGAGCTAGGGATCATAAGGTTAATTATACATTTAATAAGGTGTCAGGGAGATAACTGCTCGTTTCTTTATAAAAATTAAAATGTACAAAGCAAGTTCTCTTTAAAGTATAATTACCTACACTTATGCATACAAAAGGACTGATTTCAATCTCTCTATTTTATAAAAGGCTTTCATTGCAACAGACAGCCAGTGCTTGAGAAAGAGACAAAAGTTAAACTCAAAAAAAAAAGTTTATGTGACAGACCAGATAAATCAAGTGTCTATCCCCTCTCAGAAGGTATAGTAAAATCAAATATGGCAAGAAAATATTTTAGTTTACACTCATCATAGATGTCATTCTTCTAAGTTTTTAAAAGCACACTGCCTTCTTACGGGCTTTGCACTGTCAATGCAAAATGGAACAGTATAAAAACACTTTGGAGGCATACAGAATGTGTACAGTAGAAACAGCAATTTTCAGCATCTCTGAATAAAGTGTTCTTGCAGCATCCATGTTTGACAAAATGGTAAAGGGGCATGTCAAGAGGGTTTATCATTTGAAGTTTCATTCTATCGAAGGGGCAGACACTGTCAAAGGGTCCTCATGTGGGATATGAGGTGCCTCATGGGGAAACGTCCCCTTCAAGAGGTTGCTGTGGGTTCAGGCAGGTCTCAGGGAAGTCGGTAGTGATGTTGGGATGTGTCATTCCACGATAATGTCCATATGGATAGAACCTGAGACAAACTACAGTCCTTCAAGATTCAGAGGACCATTACAGGCCTATAGGGGGCCTGCACAACTTCATCTTCACAAATCAGTTTCACCCAAAAGTAGTTCAAAGGAAAATGAAAGCAGACGGAAAGCTACCCACTGGCCCAGTCTCACACAATGTTATCCTCTCCCCCCTCCCCACCCCGTATGATCAATGGAGCACCTGACATAAAATGTAATGAGATATTTTCACTTAAAGATACATTATTTATCAACAGAAAAATATATGGAAAAAAGATTCTAATACTTGTTTTAAATAAAAAGAAATTCATTCCTTAAAAAAAAATAGAAGAATATTCAGCAGGGAAAAATTCTCTCTCCAGAGACAAAAATGGACCTATCTGCTCTATTACAAAATGGATGCTATTTTCCAACTTCTAGAAAACTTCCCTTTTCTGTCTTTGCTCCCATCAACTAGTCAAATGTCCTTGAAGGCCCCAAAAAAGCTCCAACTAGGGGGCAAGGGTTGCCTTCCTTTTTCCTTACTTAAGACATGTAGCAGCTGGTAGAAGTCTAAGTGAACAGAGCTGTATTTACTATCAGAAATCGGTAACAGGCCTCACTTTGACACAGGGAATCTACACAAACACAGCAATCCCCGGCATCCCCGTGACTGTTTGACTGCCACCTGCTGGGAAGAGACTCCCCCTCTGTGCCTGTTTGTGTACACTGCCGGTGGCAGCTCTTATCACCCACAGTTCATTCTGCACTTGGTGCCGCTTTGTATTTAGTGCTGTTAAAATGGCATGAATGTGCTTGTCTTGTTCCCTCAAGATTGCTAATTTAACTGAGACTCTGGGCCACAGAGACCCACATTTGTCATTTAATGTGTCTGTGACACACAAGTGAATAGAAAGCAAAGTCAAGTCTTAATAAACCTGGAATAAAGCAGGGAGAATGTTGGTTGGATTCAAGAGAGAGGCTTTCCGTGAAAAAGCAAACATTTCCCACTTTTTGTTTGTAAACATTAATAAAATTAAGGTAAGAAATAAAAAAAGGACTGTAATTTAATGTGAAAGGATTTTATCATACTGAGCAAATGCCCCAAAGCAATGACTTCACAAAGGATTTCGTAAAAATGCTAGTCTTCCTTTCTCATTCTGGGACCCTGCTCACTTTCCAATGGCTGGACTCTTCTTTCTTTTCCCAAATGAGGCCCATTTTAACCCCTGCCCCAGGACTCCAGCTTCTGGAGCCGACCCATGCTATGGGCTCAACTATCCACCCCCTCCTTTCCTGAGGATGGTCTACGAGCAGAACCACTTCCCGTCTGGTATGCTGTTACCTGCAGAAGAGCTCTCGCATCGTCCACCCTGCCCAAACGGATGTACTCAAGAAACAGATCCGTGACGGGTCGGTACTGTCCAAACTGATGGGCCAATCGCTCCACCATGATACTCACTGAAACACAGACAGGGAAAAGGTCTCATTAAGAGTCCTCACAGCCATTTACAAATTTAGCTACATACAACATGATTAACTCACATTTCTCAATGGCTGGTTCCAGCTGCAATTCAATTATTTTCCTCAACAAATAGGAAATACTTGACTGTTGCTTATCAGAGCTCAGAAACCCAGAAGTAAATAGAGACTCCAGATAGTTAACTGCAGCATCAACGTTATTGCTGTGAAGGAAAATTTTGCTGACTTAGTTTGTAACATCAAACAGTGACTTTACACCCCCCAAACTACTATTACATGTTGGAGGGTAAAAATGGTAGAAAACTGGGGGGGTCAGGGTGGGGTGTCGTCTTTGTTGCTGAATGGATAAACAGTGATAAATACAATTAAATTTCTTTTGAGAAGAGAGCTGATCTCTATAACATGTAAGTTAATAAAGGTGTGATAGATACCTTTAAAAACAGTGCTTTGCAAGTAGAAATAGCAATGTGAATAAAAATGCTAATGTAAATAATTAAGACAATTCAAAAATTTTGAATAATTATATATGAAATTTATGTATATGAGGCATATTTATATAAGTTATATGTTTTAATTTTCCGTCTCTTTGGAAGCTTTATCTTTGACAGTGACAAAATTACAAGGATGCATGTTATAGCATGAAAAGAATAACTCACAATGATTTAAAGATCCTCAAAACATCAAGACTTGCACATCCAGAAGTCAATAAAAGTTTGACTTTATATACCATCCAGTATAATTAAAATGAGAATGATATTTTCCCTTTATATGTAAGTGAAGATGAATTATAAAACATTTTTAAAATTCTTAGTGGCTTAAAATTCAGTTAGCTCAATACATATTTTGCCAAAAAGGATTTATAAAAAAATGAAAATTTATGTTAAATTGCATAAATATATTTAACAAATTATGGTAAGACAAAGAGGAAAAAAGAAATGTATTTTAAAATGGATGTGAAAACATGGACCATGTAATCTTTAAATTGGCCCAGAATAGTAAATACCCAGTTCATCTTTTTGTTGGTCCTAGGATCTATCACAACCAGTTATTCGTACTCTCTTAAGTGGCTCTATAGATTACATGAAGTATTAGAGTGTTGCATATGATGGGACCTGAAAGAAAAATATTTTCAATCTCTCCAATAAAGGAGAAAAAAAAAATACCAGTTCAAGGGGAGGAAGTGAGAGAGAGGGAGAAAAGTAAAAAAGGAGAGGGAGATGAAGAGACAGGAGACAGGGGTGGGGGGGGGAGGAGGAGGGAGGGAAAGACAAAGACTGAAAGAGTTATTTATTTAGGTCTGTATTTACTCTTACGATACAAATCATATTCTACCACATTACATAAAAAGTGGATACGATATTAGAAGCTAATTATTTAAAGGACATCATATCCTAATTTTAATAACCACTGAAAATTTATTTAATTTCAAAATGAAACATAATTAAAAACAAACAAAAACATGAATTCAGTATGCCTTAAGTGATTCTAAGTACCTAATGCATTTTCCTCAGGATCATTTTCAAGAGCTATTATATAGAGCAAAGAACTGAGTACCAGAATTCTTCAATTTTAGAACACATTTTAATTGACTAAAGTGAATGAATTTTGTTTTTAATATATGTATGAATGAGAGGATCTAAGAAGTATATCCCCAAACTTGTACATTTGGTTGTCACTTTATAGAGGAAGTAAATGGAGAAAGTACACCAGTGCTCAACTCATCACTGCTTATAAGGCATCTCATGTAATTCACAAGTTGCTAGTATCGATTAATTAAAAAAAAAAAAGGATTAAATTTAAGTTATAGTGAGGGTAGTAATTTCCAATAATAGAAGAGGGACTGCTTTTTGGAAATACTTACTTCTTTATGTCAGCAAGGGCACTGTTATTGATAAAAACCATGTTTGAAAGAGGAATTGGATTTTGAACATCCTGTAGCATCTTTTCAATGACTTGTATAGTCTCTTTATCACCCTTTAAAGCCAGAGCTTGAATCAGGCGAGTAACTGAGAGTGGAGAAGGTACCTGATCAGAATCCAAGGTTGTCTTTAATGTAGTGAAAGCATCTAAGAGGGAAAAAAAAGGTAAATGGAGAACAAAGTGTATTAACTCAATTGCTACAAACCAAAAACAATTATGGACTCCTCAAAGCTTGCCTATAATATGAAACTTTTAAAAACCTTGAAAAACATACTGATTCATTGTGATAAAATTTATATTACTGACAAGAAAGAAATACAAGCTAGCTTTTTCTTTTAAATTTTTAACCCCAAATGGTTGACTAAAATAATGCTTTAGAGGGCAGCTGGGTAGCTCAGTGGATTGAGAACCAGGCCTACAGACAGGAGGTCCTAGGCTCAACTCTGGCCTCAGACACTTCCCAGCTGTGTAACCCTGGGCAAGTCACTTGACCCCCATTGCCTAGCCCTTACCACTCTTCTGCCTTGGAGCCAATACACAGTATTGACTCCAAGACAGAAGGTAAAGGTTTTAAAAAAATAATAATAAAATAAAATAATGCTTTAACTCAAAAGTAAAAATTATGAATTAAATTCCAAGTTTGTTGTCAAGGAAAGAAACATAAATAATATAGAAAACCCCAAAATCCAATAGTCATTTATTGAAGCCTCTTTTGTAACGAAGGCCAAAAATGTGGCATTTACCAAAGCTCCAAAGAATCACGGATTTCAGAGCCAGCAGGGCTCTTATATAATACTTAATTGTATACCCTCACTTTGCAGGTGAGGAAACAGGGCCTGAAAGGTTAAGTAATAACCTCTTGTGGGCAAAGAGTAATTGTTCTGAACAGAGCCAGAATTTGAACTCAGGTCTTTTGACTTTACATTCAAATTCTTCCAATCTTAGTATTTCCTATAAACTCTCATTCCACTAAATTCTTAAAGAAATCATTATTAATTATGGTACTATTAGTACTCATAAAAGTAGCAGCCAAAGGAGCATGCTGAAACTATTTTTCAATTTAAACGGATTTCTGTGTCTACTAATTAGTAAAAAGCACTTTATTTAGAAAAAAAATAAAATTATGGACAACTTATCATCAAAGTGAACAAATTAGGCTAAAACTTTTTCCTTTGCTTTTGATGTAGCTTTGTAAGCTTATTTTGAATTGCTTATGCTGAAACATAATTGTATTAAAGAGAATGCTAAGGCATGATGAATTTAGGATCCTATTACCCATTATTAGACCCCACAAATATATAAATTAAGATTTTCCTCATTAAAGTTATACTGTTCATTTGAAGTTCTGTCTATTCTTCCAAAATGCACAAAAACTGTGGCACTAGGAAGAAACTAGGAATATCATTGGAACGCAGCTCCTTGCAATGACAGACCTCATGCATGATCTAGGAAGCAGCAATTTACACTGTAATTTCAGGAACTTTTGGAAAAAGGTCTCTCAAAACTATTCTTTCTTTCCCAGCAAAGTCTCCTATTACTCCTGGAAATAACATTGTTATCTGACGAGATGTTAAATTATTATTGAGCATTAAAAATTTTCTCTAACTCAATGATCAAATTGTTTGACCAAATGAGTCAGAGTCCTTAGCTAAGAAGGCAAAAGTGATTTCATATATTTTAGTAGTTGGGGAATGAGTACACAACATTTAGCACAAGGTTCATAGAAGACCTGACAGAGGAAATGACAAAAGAGATCCAAAAAGGGATGTGGGCAGTTGATAGCTAATGGCAGCAAAGATGCCATATGGCAAACCTGAAGGCAGGGACAGCCAATGAGTGTAAGACAATGTAGCGAGAGGGAAAAGAGGACTGTTACCTAATTTGAGCCAGCTTTGTACCATGATTTCTTTGTATCCACATCTATTTCATGAATAATAATAAAATCTAAAAATGGAACCAATAGAAAGCACCAATTATCAGCTCAACCTTATGCCATAATATTAGCCAGAGGTGACGAGAAAAATGAAGCATAAAAAAGTACATCAGTGAAAGACGTGGGTCCTGACCTCAAGGAGCTTATAGTTGATAGTGAGGGAGAAGACAATGATGCATGATACAATGGCAAATAGGAGACAGCATATAATTAATGGCCAACCATATACTAATTAAAGATAAAGACAGGAGGCAGCTAAAACAACATATCCATGTTCAGATTCTGTATAAAAACCTGCCCAAAGCTCAAGTATCCTAGTTTTTCATCTTCATGCCAGAAGAAGTAGTCATCTAGTATGTACCAAAAATGAACTTGTCTACAAAAGTTTTGCTTTTTTCATGCATTAAAATATTTAACATTCCAGGAAAATCATCTACTTTCCAGAAAGTTAAACTTTTTTCATGTCTTTTATACCTTGTCTACTTTTAAACATAAAATGAAAAAAAAAAAAAAAAAGATTTTTTTTCCATTGTAACTTTTCTCACTTAAAACCATTGAGTATATGATATTCCTTATTTTTGACAGGAATGAAAAAAAAAAAAAAAAGATGATAGCCATCCTGGACTGCCCTGACTAAGGAAGCAGAAGATTAGAAATGGGTGATTCTAAGGGGGGAGGACTCTTAAGGGCATCCAATGGCAGGATGGTAACATTGAACCACTTCAAAAATTTTCATCTCTCTAAACAAATTTGGGATTTAATTAAAGGACAAATGAAATTCCAGCACACCTTTCTGTAATCACAGGAATGAAGTCTCAAACAGCTCGTTTACTAAGTTGCCATCCCCCTCCCCCAATCAGCACTACAGTTGGGTTGTCTTTGTATTTCAGACCAGGGTCTGAAGCCACCTTATAAAAATTCATAGGTAAAAGTATTTTAATACTACTAAAGGAGAATATAACAATGCATAAAACAGTTAATGGGATAATAGAATAAATTTTCACCCAACCTTGGAGATCTCTAACTTAAGTAACCAATCACAGCTTTGCCAAATTGGCAAACACTGTGGAGGAGAGGAAGGAAAAAAAAGGGAAAATGTTAAGAGATCCTTAACTTGAAAAATATTTTCTCTTGAAAACTACTCTTATCAATTTTAAATCAAAACTCATTGTAAAAACAGAAAATGTCACTACCACTACCATAAAAAGCAGATACCATCTTGATTTGATACAAGTTTAATATCCCAACCAGCATTTCTGAGATTCCTTAATAATACTGATTTAAAAAATGCTAAACCCTGAGACAAGCACTCTAACATTTTATCACTGTTGGTATTGTGAACTATTAAAAAAGTATTAGATTAAGTTTTAAAAATCAATATTATAATCATTTAGTGCACAATCATGCACATTTAACACTCAATTTAACTCATTTGATATCTCACACAACCAACACAATATGCAAGAAACAACTGCTGAGAATTGTTTCAGATGCTCTAAAGTATGTTAATTTCCAAAGCAAAATGACTTGTGCTGTGAATTTTAACGCACTTGAAAGCCTGTACTTTCTCTCGTTCTGGAGTACAAATTTTGCATGTCTGAAGAGCTGTGATTCATCTTAAGAAAACCCATCTTGTGTTAAATGGAATGGAAACTGGACTAAGTGGTCAAATGACAAGTACATTCATATTCAAGCTGTATTATAAATGCATGTACAGTAATTTACGTCTCTCAGCTACCACAAAAGGCTCTTGATAAGCAGGTAATTTGCTAAATGGACTCCTTTATCCAAGTATTCGAAGGGCGTTACAAGAAAAATCTGCAGAGGCATTAATGTGACGTAAAGGTCAAGCATTGTGACATACCTTTCAAATAATCCCGCCTAACTTGCGTTATGATGAGAAGGCTGCTGGCAGCATCGTTCAGTGTGAAGCCCTTGATGTGGGTCTCAGCACTAAAAGAAGCAGACATTTAGAAAGGAATTACTGACATGCTTCTGATACGATAATAAATGGTTGAGCACCAAGGTGAAATTATAAAAACTACTGTTCGTATGTTAAAAATATTGCTGCAAAATATCGACCTGGAGACAGCTTTTGTGTTATCCTGTCAATGGTTATAGAAGGATAATTTTTTTTTGCATTCTGACAGATGACAAAGTTGGAAATGAGCAACAAAAGAAACAAAGTACAAGATTTTTTTTAAACAATCGGTTCAGATTCTTGAATGCTGACATATTAGATGACTAAAATAACTGCATGCCCTGCATTGTTCTGCTGTATCCTAAGCTGGATACTTTTTCCTCTTTTTATTTTACGTTCACCATAATTATAAAATGTAAAACTATTCTTTCTGCAATAAAATTGAAACATTTATTTTCAGCACTGTATATTTTAAATATAAACTAAAGCATATTATGAACTAACACCATATCATTTGGTTGATTAATTTTCAAATTTCTGTCATGTAGATGATGCATACAGTTTTTAAGCTGAATATGCTGTAGTACTAATGCCTTCATCACATCAAAATGGAAATGACATATCAATTTTGTGTTATCCTTAAGGTAAAAAACTTTTCTAACTCAAGAGTAAAGAAATGTTTGATCACTTAAAACCCACTTGCTTTTAAAAAGACTAAACTTTATACTTTTAAGTATACTATTTCTAATAAAATTTAAACAGCCTTAATACCCAGGGATAACTTTACAAGGTTCATTTTCAGATTAGAAAATCTCCATAGGCCAAAAAAAGCAAAAGCAATTGTTGCCATTTGCCATATCAAAAATCAAGATAAAACTCACTGATGGATGTTCTTGTGACAAACAATTGAGCAGCCTATGAACTTGAATTTCTAAGCTGAGCGGATTGCAGGGAAAGCAAGGTCATTGCTAAATTATTCTCATCAATCCCAAGAAAATCCTCCAAAGACACCACAACATGACTATCCTCTCAGTCACTTTCAGCCTCTGAGGTTCACCAATGCAGTCAATGACTGCAGGATTTTCTTACTCCCCCAACCAATCCTCTTAATCTCTCCCAAAGCACCCATTGCTCAGTTTGACTTTTTTCCCCTTTGTCCCATCTGTCAAAGCCTTTAAGTCAAGTCAACAACTCGAGGATAGGACCATAAATTGCATATAGTAAAGGATTTACTTTCCCCAATCTTTATCGTGATTAAATATTAGTCACTACTATAAAAGCTTATTTCTCATTCCAATGCAAAAAAAAAAAAATCTTACTCTATGTACAGTATACTTACCTAAAAGGAAGCAAGATTACAAAGAATCAGAGATTCGGTTTAGCTAAGACATCACTGAGATACAAGTTTTTTCCAGTCTCAAAAACTAGAGAGTAAATTTTTTTTTTAACTCTTCCTAATTCACCATCCCTAAATTCTTCCCCAGACTCTAAAAGCTAAGGCTTTGGCACCAAATTCATAGTATGAATTTATTTTTTATATTTGAGGCAAAAGCTCTTTATATGTTTTATACTGGTTATACAGCCTAAATAAACACCAAATAATAGCACTCACAAATATTTTAATGTGGCACCATGAAAAAAAACCATTCATTTCTGTGTACATAAAGTGTTGAAAATGATTTACTAGTGATCCAAGTTTGGTATTTTTGGGGGCTAATCTTTTCAGTTTTAGCAGTGAGACTAAAGAAATTATCATTCCTTAATATTCACCCATCTACAAAAAATAATGAAAATAGAAAATGGAATGAAAAAAGAATATTTGGGGTATTTTCTCTTGACTTAGCAAATGTTGAAGACTATGCATTTCTTGTGATAGAAATCGGCCAGTGGGCTGTACTTAGATAACATACCACAGTCAATGGGAGAATTACATGATCTAAATATTTATGTGAACTGGCCCTATATCTAGGATCTATGACCACTGGTTATAACTAGTTTGAATTTATATACTGGTTATAACTAGTTTGCTTCACCTTCATCAACCTAGTGCTAGATCTGGAAAGGATCTTTGGAAGATCACCTAATCCAAGTACTTTGTGTATTTTGCACAATTTGCTCTAGGCTTATTTTTGTTTTTTAAATAACATGAGTAAATATTAGGATTTACTACATGCTCTATCATGTTAGCATTTCCTCTTGTGAATTTCTTAATACCCGTTTAAAAGGATGCATACCATAAAACAATGCCTTTAATACAGTTCCTTCAAAACCTGGGAAAACTGTATGAACTGAAACAATAAGCAGTAAATGTGAAATAAAAGTGTAACACAGAAACAGGATAAGTGTGCAAAATCAGGAGACCTACTTACACAATGACTACAATAATGTAAAGGAAAACATCTTTGAAAGGAGTCAAGAATTCTGAGTAATGAATGCAATGACCATTCACGATTCTAGAAAGACTGAGGATGAAGCATGCTTCATAACATAACATAAACTATATTGTGAATAAAAGACTTCTATTTTATGGATTGTGAATAATTGTGCCATGGCTGACATTCAGGGCTAGACTGTGCTGTCTATGGGACTGTGGCATAACAAAAAATATATTTTCAGGCACAACCATTATAATATAGCAAGGGAAAGTAAAAGCAACATAAGAAGAAAAGCATAATCAAAGTAACATTGGAAAAAACACATAAGAAGATGAGAAGTATGAAAGGGGCCAAAGGCAAGAAGGGCAATGATGGTAAAGTCATATTAAATTTAATACCTATTTTGAAAACAATATCTATGTAAGAGATTGATAATTTCATGTACAATCTCCATTTTGGGGGTCTTTTGTATTTTGCAAATTATCTTGTTTGCTATTTATTTTCTAGCTCATAAAAAAACAATAATTTTTTTTTCAAAAAATGTTAAACATTTCAAGAAGAAATGGAAGAGGATTTTAAAAAGGGAGAAAATTCAACAATTAAGAATATGTTGTCAAAGAACATTTCTTTTATAAAACAAATAGGAAAACTATTCATAAAACTACTGGGAAAATTAAATGCAGTTTTAAAAATAAAAATTGCCAGGCTATGACATACTAGTACTATTAAGTACTGAAAATATAAAAACAAAAGTAGAGAGACGTGATAGAGGCAGGAAAAAATAACTTGGAACATTCAAAGGGAAAAAGCTTTATTAATAAAGGGTGAATACATTATCGCATAACAGTAAAAACCCTAAATTATAATATTCTTTTGTGAGTATAATCTCAACTTTTTATCAAACTTCTCATTTTATCAATTTTGTTCTTTGCTGCTTTAAATTTCATAATTATTTCCCCATGCTTAATTTAAGTTAGCAGAGAAATTCTGATTTTGGAGAATAAAAGGTATATTTGCATAACAACTGGAACTTTGGCCAAAAGCAAAACAAAACATTCTCTATCCTACATATTCAGAAGGGTATGACTGGGCTGTAACCAGCAATTCTAACAAGGAAAAATAAAAAGAAAGTTGGCTTCATTTACATTATTGAAAGGCAGCTGTTACTATTATTGCTGGGGCTCTATTACGAGGCTAGAAGGGTTAAATAACCTTGTGAAAAAAAATTAAAAGAACTATCACTAGAGGTCAACAGTAGCTAAAGCATGTTAAAAGATAGCAAAAGTGTAGTAAAAACAAAGATTGAGTTTTTAATTCATAAGAAAAAATCATTGCTCTTAAGGTTGAACAAATGACATTAAATAGGTAATTATAATGACAGACTGCTATTTTATGGATTGTGAATAATTGTGCCATGGCTGACATTCAGGGCTAGACTGTGCCGTCTATGGGACTGTGGCATCCTGTCACTTGTCTGAAAGAGGTCATTTTGGTCAAACCATGTTAGAATAAAGTTACTTCGTTATCAAACTTTTACAGTCTACATTTCTTTTTTTTTTACTTGATCTAATCCAATTCCTTGATTTGAGAGATGGAAATTGGAGGTAAAACAATTTGTCCAAGGTTGCAGAACTCATAAATAAAGAGAAGCAAGATTCTTTCTTAACAAGTTTTTTTTTAAACTTAGATTAAACCTAGGTCTATGATGGAATTGACACATCATCGTTATTTCCTCTAGTGCAATAGAAAAAAAAAAAAAAAAAACAGGAAAGAGAAGGGTTCATAGGAAAGAGGAAGAATATAGTGGTTGCTCCTGGGCTGCTGTGAGAGATGCTCCATGAGGATGAAAGACAGTAAGGTGTAGGAAGATAGAGGAGGAGAATGAAGCTCCAGGGATTGTACTCATTAAACTACCTTACAGATAGCAGAGCCAACTATATGGGATATGTAAGAGACCAACTCCTCTTCCCCTTTTGGTCCT
Source organism: Gracilinanus agilis (assembly GCF_016433145.1). Classification (NCBI taxonomy): domain Eukaryota; kingdom Metazoa; phylum Chordata; class Mammalia; order Didelphimorphia; family Didelphidae; genus Gracilinanus; species Gracilinanus agilis. Next base: position 91,318,524 of record NC_058131.1, read on the forward strand.
TTTTCACAACAGATCTACAGTAACATCATTGGAAAAAGGAGCCAGGAAATACGACTCTTTCAAGAAATTACAACAGGGAAAAGATGAAGAAAAGTCTTTAAAAGGGAACAAGTATTTATATAGTGCCTATTATGTGCAAGGTACTGTACTTTCAATGTACTGTATAATTAGTATCTCACTGGATCCTCACACCATATCTGGGAGATAGAATATATTATCCCATTTTATACATAAGGAAACCGAGGCACACAGCTAACTAATTAAATATGAAAGGCTGGGTTTTAGCTTGAGTTTCCCCAACTCTAGGCCCAGCACTTTATCTATGGCACCACCAACTACCATGGAATCCAATAGAACGTCATTAACATAGCTGGAAAAGGATCACTGCACATTTCTCAGTCTTTTTCTACTACATTTTCCAATGGGTATTGCTTCCCATTTTTTTCTACTTCTTAAGACAAATTCATCTTTATTATCCCCAGAAACAAGGTCTAAAATGAGAATAAGCAAGTTTTTTAAAATTTAAATTATTTTGGAAAAAATGATAAAAGATGTCTTTCTTTATTAAAAAACCTTTCTGAGCCACTGTTTTTCCTTCAGCCTTGTGAGTTAAGGAAAACATATCTAAATTTGCATTTAAATTTATGTCTCAAATGTACGTTTAAGATTCCTATTTTGTTTGTATTGGTATCATGTTCTATATATAATGAGCTATCCAAATTCCTATGAAATCTATACATAAAAACCTCCTCAGGACTTATATAATACTGAACCAAAATGCTGCAGGGAAATGACATCTGGATTTAGATTAAGAGGATCTGAGTTCAAATTCTGGATCAATGACTTACTGTATGATTTGGGGTAAATCACTAAACCTCACAGGGTGTTAGTATCTTGTCTGTAAAATTAGGGGAGAGTTATGTGTGTGTGTTGAACTAGATAACTTACTGAGATTCATTCATCTACAGAAATAGAAAAATTAAAATAAGATAAATGTATCATAAGAGGAAACAAAGTTTTCTCTAAGTATTTTAACATATATAGTAGCAATTTTTCATTTCTTATTTATGTACATGTTGCCTCCTCCCTTCAATAGAGCACAAACTCCTTCAGAGCAGCAACTACTTGAGTCTTTGTTATCTCCAGTGCCTAGTACAGTATAAAATATACTAGAGATTAATAAAGGCCTGTCGACTAACTTCAATCATCTATATAGGTCCTAAAATGGAAAAGGAGATAATAAATAACAGCAAACGTATAATTTCGGTAAGCAAAGAGAATAGACCGTCTACTCTTTTTTTCTAACTACCTAATGACCACCACAGTTTACTTTGGAGTCCTCACTCCAGTTAGAGGCCAGTCTTTAGGGATAAATGGTGTGAAGCTCTGGCTTACACATCTTGAAATCATGTTCTTGGCCATATGAGGGGCTTTGATCACCTAAATTTATACAAAAGGAAAAAAGGGATTGTTGTTCTCCTAAACCAAAAAGAGGAATATGGTAAAAATGACTTCAATTTCAAAAGACTAAATTTTGATTTCTGAAAATAAATAACAAAATATCAAAGGTCAACTAGGGAAATGTTGATTATTATTACAAGTGCTCTACTTCATCTTATACCCAAAGTAGCAAAAATAAGACAAGAGAGAAATATCCCAAAGTGGAAGGTAGGTAATAATCCATGATTCAGAGTCATATATCATTATAGGAAGAATGTTGGTATTAAAAAGGTGAGCTATAGAAAAATGACAAAAGACAGATTTAGTTAGTGTTGAAAGGTTTTAAGAATATTAATACAGGAGGAAGCTAGAGAGCCAGGAGGTCCTGGGTTCAAAAAACTTTGGCCTCAGACAAGTCTTAGCTGTGTGACCCTGGGCTAACTCACCTAACCTCCAATGCCCAGCCCTTACCACTCTTCTGCCTTAGAACCAATACGTAATACTGATTCCAAAATGGAAGGTAAGGGATAAAAAAGAAATTAATGCAGATGCATGTACTATTAGTAAACACTTTGGAACTGTGTGAAAAGTCAATGAATTGTTCATACCCTTTGAACCAGTGACCTCATAAATAGGCATAAATTTGAAAGTATTCAAAGACAGAAAGGACCCATATAACAAAATATTTGTGATAACATATTTTTTGGGTTGATACTTTTAAAATTTGTAACAAGGTTGAAATCCATAAACTCAAAGTGGTTGGGTAAATTATGGTCTATAAATGTAATAAAATGCTATTTTGTCATAAGAAGCAATAAATATAATGATTTCAAAGTAATCTGTAGGAACTCAGAGCAGGGAGAAGTGGAATCACAAAAAGGAGAATAATTCAGAAACATAAACAAAAATAGCATAAAAAAGTGGCCAGATTCAGATCAAATTCTGGATCCAGAATAGATGATTAGATTTACTTTCCTTTTTCTCAATAGCCTGCTTGCTAGTTGACTCTGGGTATAGAATAGTGCATGGATACTCATAAATGGTTTTTGGTTGACTTTCTTTAACTATTTTTCCTTGTTACAAAAGCAAGGCTCCACACAAAGTGCTACATAAGGAAATAAATATGAGGAAGAAATAAGAACCATTCTAAAACTTCAATTAAAAAAACGGGAATCAGTCATGTACATGAATCTAATTAAGCAGTAATCCATTATACAGTCTGTAACTAAAATAATGTGTTAGGAAAGTTAGAGATTTTCTTGGACTCAATTGCTGATATTAAAAAAGTAAGAAGAATATGTGGAAACAAAGAGTAATAATAATATACTTACACTTCTTTCACATTCAAGGCTTCTTTAAGACTACCATTAGCCAATAATAATTTTATGAGTGAGGAATAAATGAGTGAAGAAAACACAACATTCTTTTTCTGTGCCTCCAGGAAAATAGCATATGCATCTAAAAAGAAATAACAAACAAGGAAAAAAACACCCATAAATGCAATTTCAAATAAGTGATAAAAAAGGTTTACAGATTTCACCAAAAAGAAAAAAAAATGAGCAAATCCTTTTCATTCTTCTAATCTTCTGGGATAAAGTGCATTTTTTAAAACTATAGGCTGGGCCAAATGGATGTATTTCAATTAGATTTCTTTTTTAAAAAAAATCATTCTCCCTGGATTTTATAACTTAGTAAATTATAAATCCATTCCCGTATAAAAATAATCCATCAAATTTAGGCCCATCACTAAGAAGAGCCAATGTTTCAAAAACCTCGTTAATATTTATTAAACTTCACTCACAGATATATGATCTAGTCTGAGTGAAGCAAAAGAACCATTTTGAAGCTCTCTTTAATCTATAGGTGGGTGGTTACAATAGTCGGAATTGCAGCACAACAGTATTAATGTGAATGTAGCCTACAATTCTGGAATTGGGAGATCAAATTATTTGGCTACGACAGGACTTATACAAAAACATACAATTTTCAAATATACTGATATCTAACAAGTAAACTAAGCAACATTTGTTTGACTGATTAACAGTTTTATTTCACTCGTTCACAATAACTGTCAGTGAATGAAAAGATGTTACCCAAAGAGAAGTAACTACACTTTTCAGTCACTTACTTTTCTCAAATAAAATTGCCTCGCTGTAAACATCCAATTGAGACTATAATCCACTCTCTACTGTATACAAACACTTCACAATAAAGATGGTGCACAACTGATCTGTCATGTATGGCCTTCAACAGACACAAAGCTCTTGTTATCAAATAAAGCAGCACACACAAACTCAGAGCTAAACACCAATGTTTATAAGAATAATCTAAGCCGATTTGGAGAATTCCTAAGAGATTATATATGTGCAAGCTTCGTAAGGGAAATATCATTAAATAAGTTCAAAACAGCAATCAAGATGAGGTTCACATTTTTGCCCAGAAAGAGAAAGTGAGGCACCTCCTCAAAAGGTCTTTCATGTCCTCTTTACTGGAAAGAAGACAGTACGTACAAGGTAGTAAAATCAGCTACAAAAACAAAACAAACATTTACAACTTGTAAATTCAAAGAGAGAAAACATTGCTAAATGAAAACTTATAATTGGCAAGTGTGAAAACTAAGTTTGAACATTTTACTGAAGCATCTGGGAATGAACATTAGCAATCTATGTATGTCTCTGGGTTGTGTTAAAAAAGGCAGCCATATTTTCCTATATCATATATGCATTAATGTTCAATGAACAAACCTAATATTCACAAAATACTAAGTATGTATATTATTAAATTATGGAAGGAAAATTATGTTTGTGAAAAATAATGTATATTTTACAGCATCTAAGAATGGGTTGAAGACGACCTCCAAAAAAAGGTGAAAAGAAGATATATTTCAATCATTTGACTGAGAGAAATTTGCATGAGGCTACAGTAATACTTAAATTTAATTAAATTGAAATAAAAGTGCTTCTTAAAATTAAAGCAGTTATTACATCACATAATTACTGAGGTACATTATTAAATTCATTTTTTATTCTACAAATTAAAAATCCCAAGAAATACCTTAATTTACTAATTGTTTCCTCACAACTATAAAAGCTACTGCTGTTACTTGTTACTTAGACCTCTATTTGCCATGGGATATCACAAGCAAATACGTTTATAAAATAGCAGGTTTCAAACAAAGTATTACAAAACTGTAGACTATATCTTTTACATCACTGCATAGTATTCCTCTGTAAATAAAATAACTTTAAATTTAATACCTAAGACATTTGATAATTCCCACAAAAATTCAGTCCAGTTGTATTTATACAAGAAAAATATAAGATAATTGAATTGATGACTTGAATAATTAATAAGATTGTCATTATTTGCTACCTTGTAAAACTTTAAGTACAAGAGATAAAAGTTGGGTTGTAAATTGCGAAATATCAATTTTTTTTGAAAAAAGAAATCATCATGTTTGTACTAAATGTATTTTTCAAAGACTACTGCTGGGGCAGCTAGGAGGCACAGTGGATAGAGCACCAAGCCTAGAGACAGGAAGACCTGGGTTAAATTCTGGCCTCAGATATTTCCTAGATGTTGTGACCCTGGGCAAGCACTTAACACCATTTGCCTAGCCCGTGCCCTTCTATCTTAGAGCTGTTACTAAGACAGAAAGAATTTTTTTTAAAAGATTGCATAAATACAGTATGTAAATTATTTCAAGATATAAATTACCCCTCCCAAAATTTTATTTCACTTTGCAAAACAATTATATTTGGTACAAAAATGTTTGATCTTCATGCTATATATGTAAAGCAACTATTGACTGAGAAAGCTAAGCTAGGCAAATGAGCTTAAAAAAATTAACTCTTATTATCTACCACTTTGCCTATTAAAATGGAGTTTCAAATATCACATGATTATTAAATTAGCTGAGGGTGGGATAACAAGGATTTAAAATTTTTTGATATAAAATAAGCTTCCCAGAATATTACACTCCATTGTAGTCATATCAAACTTATACCAGGTTGTTTACATAGACCTGACAATTTAATTTTTTTATATTTAGTTTTAACAAGACACATTTCACAATAGCTATCAAGCTAACTGGTCAAAGTATATGAAGGAACATTTCTTAAAAGAACTAAAAAGTATTAATAATCATATGAAAAACTGCTCTGAATCAAAGGTACAAGAAATGTACATAAAAACTAAGATTTGGCAAATTGGCAAAATTGACAAAAGATGGAATCAATTATGAAGGTGCTGAGGAAGAAAATAAGGATATTCATAAACAACTGGCCAAACAATGGTTTAATAATTTTTGGAAAGTGATTAGGAGTTATGGGAAAAGAAGTGGCTAAAATAATAATACCTTTTCACCCAGAGATTCTACTAAAAGGACATTAGCCCGAGAAGGTCAAAAGTTATAAATAAAGAAGAGTAAAGTAAGTAGAAGAATAATTCAGACAATAATGAAATTAAGGGAAAGGAGAAAATATGTAAATTTTAAAATGACATTATAATGATCAAGTTTGGCTCCAAATAAGAGATGAGAAAACATACCTCTCACAATAGTGAGAGATGATGTGCATGGAACAATTTCAGTTTTACTAGATTCCTTCCCAATTTCCCCTCCCTGTCCTTTTTCTTTTAAACAAAGAATGGTTCATGGGAAGGGGAATGATAAATTCACGAATGAAGCTGATATAAAATAAATAAATGGGGAAAAAAGGAAACGGGCTTTAAAGATCTGATCTATAAGTTCACAAGTTCCTATTTACCATTAATTCATCACTTTCCATATCCAATTAATGCATTCTTCTTTTTCATTAAAGCCTTGCTGATTTTTACCAATATTGCCTCCTTCTATCTATTTACATAGATATCACTTTAGTATGTTAGAACCATATCGTCTTTTGTCTAGAACACTGTAAGTCTCCTAACTGTTCTTCCTGAAAACAGATTCTCAACTCTACAATCCATCCTTCATACAACCAACAAATTAATAAAATTCCTTTATACTTCTATCATTTGTTTTCTGACTCCTACTTTAATGGCAATATCTCTTGAGGTTGGGCTTCAGTCTTTGCCTCAACTGACTTCTTGGGGGAACTGAACTGGTACCAGTTCACTTTGATGGCAGTTCACTTTGCTAAAGACCCAGTAGGTCCACACACTTTCTGGCATTTAGTTATCTCTGTTCCTCAGTTCTCTGGCTAAATATTGTAAGAGTACAGAATGCCTCCTCTTTGCCCTCCTCTGAATTGCATCGATTCCACAAGGCTTCATACAGAGCTGTCTAGTCTTCTGTCTTTACCATTGGAATTCTATTGTTCTTCTAACTTAAAACCAACCTAAATTTCAACCCATAGCTTCTAACTCTTTTCTGAATTCGAGATCATTAATAATTTAAATTAAATTAAATTAAATTAAAGCAATGTATTTTCAATGATATATTTCATAGCAACTAAAATTCACTAGGTCTAAAAGTGAGCCATCTTCACACCTACAAAACAGGGTACCCTGCATGCCATTCTTGTTTCAGCTCAAGGTGTGTTTTTTTGGTCACTTCAATGTAATAATTCACTCTTTTTGCTCCTTTAAACACCTAGCCAGAGAGTCTTCACGAAGCCCCAAAAGATCACTAATGGGTATGTAGATCTGATGTCAAGAATCTGTTCCTTAATATGTAGCAAGTTATATAATGAGGTTAGGAGAGCCAAACAAACTGGGAAGAAAGGTGGGAGCCAACTGCAAGAGCAAAAGAAATGATAATACTGCTAAGATTTGAGGTCTTAGAGTTGATATTTTATGCAAAGATTTAAAAGCATTGCTATGTAACTGAATAAAGGAATTTGTTTACCTTCACTTTTCTTCTTCTGGCATGCATCCAGCAGATCTTTCTTTAAGAACGTATCTACGGGTGGAGGTAGCGTGGTGTGGTGGTGATCAGCTTCAACTGAGTCTTCATACCACAACTTAAAAACAAAGTAACTGAGTTTTTATTTCTTAAAATCATATGTACCCTATACCAAGATAAATTCAAAATAACTTAAATATAGGGAATGAAATCATGAATAAATTAGGTGAACATAGAATAGCATACCTGTCAAATCTGTGGGAAAGGAAAGAATTTAAGACCAAACAAGAAACAGAGAATATTGCAAAATGTAAAATGAATGATTTTGATTTCAACAAATTAAAAGTTTTTGTACAAACAAAAGCAATGTAACCAAAATTAGAAGAAAAGCAACAAACTGGGAAAAAAATCTTTATAACAAAACTGGGACAAAGGTTTAATTTCCCCAAATATATAGGAATTAAGTCAAATTTACAAAAATAAAAAAATCAAGCCATTCCTCAAGGCACATGAATAGGCAGTTTTCACATGAAGAAAGAAAAACTATCAATAATCATGTGAGAAAGTGTTCTAAATCCCTCCTGATTAGAGAAATGCAAAAAAAACAACAACTCTGAGGTACCACCTAACACCTAGAAGACTGGCCAATATGGCAGCAAAGGAAAGTGATAAATGTTGGAGGGGATGTGGCAAAATTGGGACACGGATACATTGCTGGTGTTGTGAATCGATCCAACCATTCTGGAGGATAATTTGGAACTATACCCAAAGGGCTTTAAAAGATTGCCTGCCCTTTGATCCAGCCATACCACTGCTGGTTTGAACCCCAAAGAAATAATAAGGAAAAATACTTATACAAAAATATTTATAGCTGCACTCTTTGTGGTGGCAAAAAAAAAATCGGAAAATGAGTAGTGTCCCTCAATTAGGGAATGGCTGAACAAATTGTTGTATCTGGTGATGGTGGAATACTATTGTGCTGAAAGGCATAATGAACTGGAGGATTTTTATGTGAATTGGAAAGACCTCCAAGAATTGATACAGAGTGAAAGGAGCAGAAACAGGAGAACACTATACACAGAGACTGATGTATTGTGGTACAATCAAATACAACAGACTTTTCTACTAGCAACAATGCAATGCCCTAGGACAATCCTGAGGAACTTATAGTAAGAACGTTATCCACATCCAGAGAAAGAACTGTGGGAACAGAAATGCAGAAGAAAAACATATGATTGATAATGTGGTTCGATAGGGATATGATCAGGGTTTTGGCATTAAAAGATCACTCTTGCAAATATGAATAACATGGAAATAGGTTTTGAACAATGATACATTTATAACCCAGTGGAATTGCTTGTCAGATCTGGGAAGGGGGAAGGAAAAGAGGTAGGGAAAAATCATAAATCATGTAACCATGGAACAATATTCTAAATAAATACATTATTTTTAAAAAATTAAATTAAAAAACTAGATGACAAAAAAAACACATCTATAAAAAATGAATTAACAAGTAAGTCATTGCTATGATGTTCTATAGTCCACATATATACATTTTTTAAAAGAAAAATTGCTCTCCTCAATTACCGTGGGTATATCAAATGGAACCTCCTGATTGTTATCTCTAAGTATTTCGCCCAATAACTTCAATGTTTTCTGACGAGGAATAATATTTTCTTCTTGCATTTTAGTCCAAACAGCATCAGCTCTCTGCCAGTCATTGTTTTCCTCTGCAAAAAATGATTAGGTCTTGATGTCAAATAAGTTCAAAAGCATAAATGGTTGTTATGCAAATAAATAGACCATATTTTTGATAAGGATGCAGACCTTTTAGTAAAGGCTATTATGCATTAAAGGAAGTAATGCTGAAAGCTAGATTTAGATCCTTAGTAGAACCTTCAAGATTTGTTTCTGTAGTACCATTTAATCAGAAGTCTTCTGATTTGAATTTCAAAGAGCCACACAGAAACCATAAGCCATGAGAACAATGAGGCTGAAGGCACATTATGCTTCTACTATCATGTAATATATACTATAGTGAAAACACATGTAACGGCTTTATGATTACAAAACATTTTCTTTATGATGTCAAATTATGAAGGTAGCTAGGTGGCAGTGGATAGAACAACCAGGGTTGGAGTTGGGAGGACCTGGGTTTCAACCTGGCATAAGATACTTCCTAGTAGTGTGACCATGGGCAAGTTACTTAACCTCATTTGCCTATCCCTTCTGCCTTAGAGCTGTTACTAAGTCAAAAAGTAAGGGTTAAAAAAAATGTCAAATTATTTTCAATAAGGCAAGGATCCAGGACAACTCCAAGGGCCTAATGATGTAAAGGCTATCTACCACCATAAACAGAACAGAAAAATTCTGAACGCAGATTGAAACATAACATTCTTCACTTTATATCCTCCTTAAATTTTTTTCTTGTGTAATTAGTCAGGTGCCTTCTTATACAACATGAAGAGCAGGCAAACATGTGTTTGGTGATAATAAATGTACAACTTACATAATACTACATGCCTTTTTGGGGAGAGGTGAGAGGGAGTGGGGGAAAATGAGACAGATTTTCAAACATAGCTAATGTAAGAATTTGTTTCTCTTAGATAAGCATATTACATATTTATAAGAAATTATATATATCTCAAATTGTTCTATATAAAAAATTATGTTACATAAAATTATCCTATAGAATCTCTTAGAGAAGGTACATTGGGGTCATTTAGTCCTTTAAGTCCTAATGCCAGTGTATTTGAACTTCTTTTACTCCATTCAAAAGTTAACACTCTTACCATTATGCTAACACATAGTACATACCATTAAAGGAAATGATTTTTACAAGTTAGATTTCTCCACAAGTTAAGATGATTAAATATATGTCCCTTTACTCCAAAATATATCTCTAGAATCACTTTTTTCATAGTATTGGTATAAAGAATCACACAATTGTTGCACAGAGAAGAAACTTAGAAATCAACTTTTTATAGTCATTAAATGTCTTAGTGAGTCTAATAATAAATTACATGTATATGAGGGTGTTTGGGGAAAAGATTTCTATTAAAGTCATAAAAGGCAAACAGCTCTATTGTTTTTGAATATTTTTAGAAATTTCATTATCAAACATTATTTTAAAAAAGATTATTTCAAGCCTTACTCTTGAAATGTAGAAAATGTTTCTACATTATTTTTTCTTGCCTTACATGTAATTCAAAAGTCTACAATTGAAATTAAATTCTGGTAGAGGTGACTATTTCTCATACAAGCCTGCTTAATAACTTTTAGTACATAACAAATCATTCTATGAAGGATATAACATTGAGGGTCTAAAATAATGGAAATAGGCAAGTAGTGTGATTGTGTTTAAGATGACATAAAGCTACAAACCTTTTCCACTTATTTAAGTAGCTAGAATTGGTTGTGTCTTTTCTTGTTGACTGACAATTTGTATGACAGAATTTAATAAATTCTAACTTATATTTCTCATGTCAGCAGACGTGGCTTGTCAAACTGAGCAACTGGCTGTTGAGGACTATTTGCATAGAAAGCTTATTAGGAAATAGGAATCCCTCTTGTTGAAATACATTGTTTCTTAAGGAACAATTATCTATGAAATGAGAAATAAATTCCCTTAATTGGTAAAACTTCTGCAATCTTCTTAATCTACTACAAATCTGACTAAAAATATTTTTTAAAAAGAAGGAAAAAAAAAGCTAACATTTTTTATGTGCCAGGCAATGTGTGCTAACCTCTTAAAATCATGACCTCATTATCTTCACAACCACTCCAGGAAGTAGGGGCTATTATATTCCCTATTTTAAGATGAGGAAACTAAGGCAAACAAAGCAAGGTAAGGTGATTTGGCCTATGGTCAAAAAGCTGATTGTGATCCTAGTTCTCATTGACTCTAGATTCAGTGCAACCAGCTGCCCTATAAGAAGAAATATTCCTCTACTAGCATAAGATTTAGTCCTTGTCAAATACCTCTTTTTAGGAAAGAGTTAATATTTGTGCTGATTGTTCTCAGAGGAAAATGTCACTCATACTTGACACAGCAGCAAAAGCCAAGTGAAATAAGAATCTTAAAGTAATAGGGCTTCTTGCCTGCTTCACGTGCAAGAAAAAGGTCCATAGAAGATGGCACCTGAATTGAATTTTGACATGAAAAAAGGATTCTATTAGGTGGAAGTTAAGAGGACAGGTATATCAAGGCAGGGAATGAAGTGCATGGAAAGGGGAGATGGTGTGTTATGTGTCAATAGACCAGGATGACTGCTAATTGAAACAGGAACAACAAAATGTATAAAATAAATCTGTGATGCTGAATAGCTAGCTATAAGTAATCTTGAGAAGTCAAGAGAAACTATTCCCATCCTCGCCTCAAAACTGGAACCTAGAAAAAGTTTATTTTTCAAAAGAGGAGGAAGGAATAAGATTACTGAAATTAAAAGCAAAACAGTTAGACATTATTTATATGGCATATAATTATGAGATGGTTTTGAAGTTCATATTCTTAGGGAATACTACTACAGTATGATCATTATTGAATCGGCATGGTTGAACAAATATTGGAGAATATGTTTATAGGCATCAAGAAATTGAGGAGAAAACTACCTGGATAATTTAACTGATTTGTACAAGAGCAGCAATGGTTAGTAGCAGTCACAGAATACCAAAAATCCAATATGATCCCAAGTATGCATTAATAAAAAGAACATATTAACTAAAAAGCATTGCTATAGTCATGCTGTAGTCACTGCCTAGTGAGATTACATATCTCTAATAGATTTATCATAATAGTAACATGGAATCTGTCTCTAAAGTTTTGATATACTGGTCTTAGTGGAGACAACATCTAATCCTTTTTCCATAAGAATCTCTCAAATAATATTTGAAGATAATTAGAGTTCATGTTGGTACAATTCTGGGTACTGCATTTTTGTAAAAAAAAAAAAAAAAAAAAAAAAAAAAAGACAAGCTGGAGTGAGTGCTTACAGAGTAGAGTAACTTTAAAAAAAAGATATTATATGAAGATGGTGGAATTTGAGAATTAGAAAGAACACCTCGGTGGTCAAAATCAAGACCCATAAACAAAAAGATGTCCCACTATGTAATATTTGTATAATTAGAATCTCTTCCCCAGGACTCTAAATCCCAGCATTCTATTTATATGTTTACCTACATTCTTAAATAGGGAGGATATATTTTGATATAGCCCTGCCTCTTTCTCTTTTCTCCCAGAAACGTGGCTATGGAGGTAGCATGAGGTGAGAAGGAGGAGAATTTTACTCAGGTGTTTTTAACTCAGGTTCTTACTTTTGTTCTTTTTATTTTCTTCTACTTCAAGTGATTATTAATTAACTTTACAAAATATAATACTTGGAATTATTGGATATTAATTTTAATCTTACACATTGAAGAACTGAACATTCTTCATGAATGGTAATCCAGTTTTTTGCACGAAAACTTAGTTTGAAGGAATAGAACTCCAGTGCCTCTTGAGGTAGTTCATTCCTTTGTAGGATGGCTCTAATTGTTACCAAATGATTATTTCCTAACATCAAGCTTAAGTTGCTCCTCGTCCTGCCTTGTAGAGCCAAACAGAATAAATCTAGTTCTTATCTTAAGGACAGACTCCTTTAAACACTTGGACATACCCATCATAGCCTTTATGAATTTTCCTTTCTCCAGTCCAAACATGACCAGTTCATATAACTATTCCTCATGACATGATCTCAAAGTCATCATAGCTGTCCTCCTCTGGACAACATCTAGTTTATCAATGTCCTTAACTATGGCACACAGGACAGAAACACAGTATTGTAGTTCTGACAAAAGCAGTTATGTCCCTCAAAATCTTAAGTTTTTTAACTTTTTGCATGGTCATATCATTTTGATGACTTATATTGAGCTTGTGATGCTCTAAGTCTTCAATATTTTTTAGCTGAAGGATTCTCACATGTAGTAAGGAATAGACTTAAACTTGGTCAAAGAGAATAGAACTAACATGTATAGAAGACACTGGGAGGCAGATCTGGGCTCAATAAATGGAAAAAAATTCGTTGACAATGAGAGCTATTCAGAAATGGACAACCCAAAGGTCAGAGAATCCAGACCTGAAAGACATTAAATAGCATCTGGTTGAACATCCCCATTTTATAGATGAAAAAAATGAAGCCCATAAAGATTAAGGACCTGACCCAAAATTACACCAGTGGTAAAAAAAGTAGAGCTTGCCCATAAACTTCCAGTCCCTCAATTCTAAATCCAGCATTCTTTCAATTTCTGGAAGAACACCATTTGGAGATATAAAGAAAAAGAACAAAATGAACCTACAATAACTTTGTTGCTAATCACTGTTAAGTCCTTAGCCACTCATGTGTCTTCTCCCAATTTTAGTCAGCACAGGAATTTTAACCTGCTCCATTTTTCCAACCTGGTCTGGTCTAGACTGCTCTTTCTAGGAAGCATGGTGGCTCCCAGGGGATCTTCATATTGGTGCCAGACAATGCAAACACTGAATCAAATTTAGCATGATTGCAGACACTAACTCTGGAATTCAAACAATTCATTAGTCCCAGTAATAGGGATCACAGAAGGGCACCATGATACCTAGCAAATTAAAGAGTTTTTCATGCAAAGCTGTGACTACTAAAATATAACATTTTTAAAGAGTCTAATTCCATACTGCTAACTTGAGGTTTTTATTTCAAAAATCACCATAAAACTAAGGATTTTTCAAAGCAAAATATAAACAAGATTATTGACTTACTGCAGAGCATTAGAAGATTGTAGTACATTTGGTCTCTGTCACATTCAAATAGTTTCTGTGTCAATTCCACCAATTTCTCCAGGGTTTCAACCTTAAAATTATAGAATAACAGATTACTGTCTTAAAAAAAAAAAAAAGTTACCTTCCCTCTTAGAATCAATACTTTGCATTGGTTTCAAGGCAGAAGAGTGCTAAGGCCTAGGCAATGAAGTTTAAATGACTTGCCCAGGGTCACAGTCAAGAAATATCTGAGTTCACAATTGAACCCAGAATTTCCTGCCTCTAGGTCTGGTTCTCAGTCCAAAGAGCCACCTTGCTGTCCTCCATTATGTCTTTTTTTTTAATTTTTATTTAATTTTATTTTTTTAAACCCTTGTACTTCGGTGTATTGTCTCATAGGTGGAAGATTGGTAAGGGTGGGCAATGGGGGTCAAGTGACTTGCCCAGGGTCACACAGCTGGGAAGTGGCTGAGGCCGGGTTCCTCCATTATGTCTTGATGGTTACATAAAATGTCTTTAAAATATAACATAGGAATCCTTGAAAAATCCTCAACACTACTTGATAATATGCATGTAGTCAATTCTCAAGTTACTTGGGGAAAAATAATCCTGGGGCATTACCCCAGGCCTTCCATTAGGGTGATAAGGAACAAAAGGATAGTGAAGTCTACTGGAAAAAGTGTCCATAACAACTTCTCATTTGGAACAACTGCTAATTAATACTCCAGAATTACCTCATTCAATTATACCATAACCCAAAAATCATTGCATCCCACTTCTAATAACCTTAACTACTCTGCCTAGGCTCAGTTTACTGTTTTACTTAAAAAGAAGGGGCTCTGCCCTGCACTGTAAGGTAGTTGAAGAGAAATTCTACAAAATAAAATCACCTTTCTTTAAAATCTCTGGCAACTGATAGAGTCTGAATGCATAACAAAGCACTTTACAGTTGTCCCTCACTATACTGCATTTCACTTATTGCAGCTTCACTGTATTGAGGGTTAAAAAAAAAAAATCTAATTCTGTATTGTGGAGTTACACTTATTGCCACACAATATTGGCTTATGGAATAAAAAAATAACTAACCACAGAGACGTGTTCTGTATCCTGGGCACTGAATGGATCAGTGAGTATGGAAAAGGTTTATAGGAGAGTGGGAAAGATTTATAAAGCCATTATATTATTTATATATATATATATATATAAATAAAATAATCCACGAAGTAGCGGCATTATATTTTATATATGTACATATATAAAATAAAATATAATTCAAAATCCACTTCGTGGATTTTCACCTATCATAGGGATCTCTGGAACGTAACTCTCGCAATAGGTGAGGGATCATTGTATTTCCTTCATAAGTATTTTCTTCTATGTGCAATATGTGTCTGCTTTCACAACATGACAAATGGGGAAATATGCATTACATGATAGAATATATATAATCTATGTCAGATTACTTGCTGTCTCATGGAGGAAAGAATTTGGATTACAAAAATTGTCAGAAAACAAATGTTAAAAAATTTTCCCTGCATGTAACTAGTGGGAAAAAAAAACATAATAAACTATTAATGGGAGGGAAAACTCTGGTAAACTGAGGGAGTTTGCAATAATTTTAAGCTGTTGAATCAGTGAGGTCATTTCAGGACCATGGTTCTAAGTTTCTCTAATAATGGTTAACTGATATTAGGTCATATTTACATTTGCTATTCCATAGATATTGTCTCCATTTGTAGAAGAAGAAACTTAGGCTCAGAGGAGTCCAGAAGCTTGCCAAAAGTCACTCAGCTAATAAAATAAGTGTCTGAAGCCTAGATTTGTACTTGTGTATTCTTGACTGCAAATCCAACTGGTTGAGACTGTGAAAATGAAAGGCTTCCAGCTCACAGTTACACATGTGCCATTTTTAGGACACAAGGTAGAAGATAAAACAGGTCGGAAATAAATCATCAATAAATACAAACCTGGTTAGATGAAACACATCTTTCACTAAACCACTGAAGTTTCCCAGGACGAGCCCTAATGCCAGGTGTCTGAAAAATAAGATCCAAAGTGATCAATGCAATGAGACCTTGCTCTTTGAGGATACCATTATTATTCTTTATCACATTTTCCCACCACCACCAACCACCAAAAAAACAAAAATAAAAAGCCAAACCAAAACAAAGAAACTCTACTATCCTTGTGAAATCAACCTAGAACTTTATCCCTATCAAGTCAGTTAGATTTTAATTACCAACAGAAATGAGTAAAAGTGAATTAAATAATCAATTTCTTATAATCCAAAGGTTCTTCTTAAAAGTCACATTTTTTAAATGTGAAAACTCTCATTAATCGACTGATGTAAAAGCATGTGTTTGACAAAAATTTTAGTAAGCCAACTGTCAACAGAAATCAGATTCAATAACAAAATAATTCTCTATACAAATCTAGTTTGTTATTGCTCAGTGAAAGAGGTATGTATGGCCATAAAACAAAAGTTTTAAAGAACAGAAAAAAGCCAAAAGCCTAAATTGAGCTTATTATTATATTTTCTAGAAGAAAATATAATAATATAATTCATGACAGTAAAAAAAAGAAAACATTCTTTAACTGCAATTAGTCATGAATAAAGATGTGCTAGCTATGAAGAAGAGTCATTTTGAGAAATAATGTGGGATGAAAAAACAAAAAAATTAAATAAACACTAAGATTTAGCTAAGCAATTCTATCTTTGGGTACAAATATAATTTAACTTTAGGAAAAGGAATTCTAAAAATTTAGGTCAAATGACTAATGTGTCACACTGAAATATTTTAATCATCCATAAGAGGGCATCTCTGTTATTTTAATCATAGTTTATGGGGGGAGAGGAAGGAGAAATAATATTCTGTTAAAACTAGTGACTCCATTCTAATGAGCACTTGGTTCCTTCCACATATTTCTAGAACGAGAGTTAAAACCAAGTATTTTGAGTTCTTATTTAAGGATCTCAAATTCAATTTTCTTAAGAAATGAGGCAGAGTCAAGGTGGAATGAGAGATCAAGTGTGTGGCAAAAAAAGAGATTATCTACAAAATTATATTTTTTAATTCCCATATTTCTATACATTTGAATGTAGAAATGTTTATAGTAAGTTGATTTCCTTTGGACTTCTATACAAGGATTTCTTAAATATGTACAATTTTCATTTTCACCCACCTTCTCCAAGAATTGTGATATGTGAATTTCTATTTTGAAAATGAACAGGGAATAGCCAAGTGGCTCAGTGGATTGAAAGCCGGGTCTAGAAATGGAAGATCCTGGGTTCAAATATCCCCAATAAACACTTTCTAGTTATGTGACTGGGCAAGTCACTTAACTCCCATTGTCTAGCCTTTACTGCTCTTCTGCATTGGAACCAATACATACTACTGATTCAAAGATGGAAGGTAAAGGTTTTTTAAAAAAAGAATGAAAGGAAAAAAAGAAAATGGAATATCACATTATCACAATTAACCCCTGAACAAATAGTGGAGTGGCTGAATCTATCACCGGCCTATTGGTACAAATGCTCAAGACCTAAATAGTCTTAATGTTTAATGTTCGCAGAGCACCACTTCTCCAGCTTCAGACTGATGTGGGGGTGCCAGCTACAAAATCAGCAGCCATTTACTTCAGTGTACATTATGAAACTAAGAAATGTTTTCACACAGAAGTTTTAGTTGTCCAAAGAACACCTATGTCATATGAAAAAAATCTACACTTCTATGATAGTTCAGTATCTCCTGGTATCTTAGTGAATTTTAAAATGATGTAAGTAGAAGGCTGAAATGGAAATAGATAATAATAAATGAACACAGAAAGGTATTAATACTAAGCAAGATCTGAGTAAAATTCTCAACATGAGTTATTACCTAATTAAAATACTAATCTTGCTACCAATCTTTTCTGATCTGTTTAATGGGTAGTAAGTAAAAAGCAATTATTATGATAAAAACAGACTGTCACACTTGGTTTTACCTGGACTAATCTGTTTTAAAACACTCCACATTTGCAAGTAGTAGATATATTTTTTTCCAAGGAAAAAAGTGAACAAAAAACATAAGGGACCAAAATGTACTTATAAATATGTCCAGTATATTGGGGGGGGGGGGGGGGATCAAGACACATCGAATCTTTAATATACATATGACCTTAAGAAAAAAAAAAAGACTACCAACTCACCTTAAAATCCTAGGCTTATCATGAAATAAATTGTCACCTTAATCCCTGAAGGATGCTCATCACCTCAAATGACGCTTCACAAATACCAAAATAAGCACCTCCATAATAATACAGGGAAAATATATCCCCAATCCTTTTTACCTTAGAGCATGAGTAAAAGAGCTATCTTCTCTTAGCTCTTGTTAAGTCTCTGAAGGGAGCTCCAAACACAAGAATAAATTCACTACAGAGAATGGAAAGTCTTAATTTCTCTCAGAAAGGTCAACTGTATGCTCTGAGCATCACAGGAAATTCAATCATAAAAGGTTTACACCCCCAGGGTAGTTTATTTACTAGGAGGAAGGCAAGTGGCTGGAGGAAGCAACATAGTCTTGGGGCCAGGCAGAATGTGCTATCCAAAGCTGGATGGCTCTCTATCCACCAAGCTACCTAGATGTCCCTATTATGCTTTTAAGTTGCTATCCCTGTTTGACATTATATTTTTAAAGAAGCTTAGAAAATGTAAAGCTCAATGTTGGCAGAGAATAAATCCTCCTTCTCTTTTCTTCCCTAAGTTTTGAGTCACTATCTCAAATAGACATATTTAGGCTACAATTCAGCCTAGCAATGCCCACAGCTTTTTGAAAAGACAAAAATTGTACTTGTACTATCTTTGGAAACTGCATTAACTTCAAGTCTTTTTCCTCCACCAAAGACAATTTTTTGGGTACGGAGGGACTTTACTGAATTCAATGTACTTAGTTTCATGTCCACTTCACACTTGGAATATAAAAATATATATGGATCAATGGAATCCTTCTAACTTAAATATAACAATTTTACTACATGAAAGCAATCACTAAAAGGTCTCATAGACACAAAAGATCACCCTTGCACAACCCTACTTCCTTTCCAAGTAAGAGTGAGATGGAGAGGGAGATGACAATACAGAGTACTTGAAGAGAAATACTATGGAATTAAGCTCAAAGAGAAGTTGGAGACTGGGTGGTGGAAAGCCTTAGATATGAAGATAATCCAAAAACCTAGTCTTTATCTCATACAGAATGAGGAGTCCCTATGACAAAGAAACACATTAAGAGACCAACACAGTTCAGGTAGACAGAACCAGTAAACTTAAGTAAAATAGCCAGAGGGGCAATCCAAAGCCAAAGATCTTGATCAATCAATAACCAACCATTTATTAAGTACCCACTCTGGGGATGAAAAGACAACGACTACAATGCAGGAACTTACATTCTAAGGTTAAGATAATCATTGTTTTAGATGGTTTTTAAAAGTATTAATTATATGTTGACTATTTTCCTAATTTTTAAACTTTATCCTTTGCTGGTATAGGTATTAGGATTGTATTTCTATCACAAAAGCATATAGGAGTGTTTTCTTACCAAGTGTGATTAAATTCCATACATTTATCAATAAAAGAAGTCCCCACCTTTTCCTTCTATGCTTATACCAAAACAGTTAGAGATTAAGATCTCTACTTAGCATTAAAATAACAATGATAAAGAGCATTTAAATAGAATCTACTCATTATTTTGAGAGTTAAAATTAGATTATAAACTCCTTAAAGGCAGGAACTTTCTTTTACTTCTTTTTGCAATTTCAGTGCTTAGTACAGTGCCTGGCACATAATAGATACTTAATAAATGTTGATGAATTGATTAAAATGTGCCAGGCGTTGTACTATATGCTTTAAAAAATATGATTCACTTGATTCTCACAACCCTGGGAGGTAGGTACTACCATTATCTCCATTTTATGACTAAAGAAACTGAGGCAAAAGGTTAAGTGATAAGGTCACACTTGAGTTGTATGTAATTCTTCCTGGTCTTTTCTGTTTTACTGACCTACATTTCTATTTTTTTAAAAAGTACCACATAATTTTGATGCTTATTGCTTTATAATAGAATCAAAACTTATAATACAAGTGATATTCTCTATTTCTTTCACTTTTTTTTTCATCGTTTTTCTTGATAGTCTAGATCTTTTGCTCTTACTAATAAATTGTTATTATTTTGTCTAGCATTGTAAAATATCGCCTTGGCAGGTTGACTGACATTAGCACTAAATATGTAAATTAACTTAGATAATGCATCATTTCTTTTTCTGTTGTGAGCTTTGAGCACTAACTATCCCTCTAGTCACTTAACTTGACCTCTTTCTCTGTAAGGCACATGTTGTAATTTATTTATATAAGTGCTGAATTGCAGATATTTTAGGAATTCATAATTATTTAAAATAAGAATTATTTTTCTATTACTTCCTCCTGGGTTTTGTTATTTGTATATCAAATATCGTTGGTTTCTGCAGGTTTGTTTTGTATGCTGATACTTTAATGAAGCTAATCTAAGACATTTTAAGTAAATATGTCACTGGCAAGCAAGAATAGTTTTGCCTCTTCATTTCCTATTTGTAAGCCTTTATTTCTTTTGTCTTGATAGCTTTCATCTCTTCTCTTAAAAACTGCCCACTAAAAAAAACTTTTACCTATTGGAGAATGATTATACTTTTATAAATGTAGGGAATGCCAATAAATGTTGGATCTTAAGGCTTTTACTGAAGGAATCTGACTGTGATTTGCCCAGTTAAATGTTTCTCTTCTAATTTTAACAGTGCTGATTTTGCCTGTCCAAAAGACTTTGGAATTTTAAATAAAACAAGTAGGAGAGAACAGAAGCAGATTGTCATCCACGACAACACTGCCTGGGTCTGAGCATCATGAGATTTATCCTAAGCACCTCCAAAGCAGTGCGGGGGGGGGGGGGAAGGGATTATTCCAGTTGTGCTCTAGTTATTCTTGACATTAGGATATGAATAAATCGTTCTTGAAAGAATAGCAAACTAGTAAACATGTGAAAGAGTGCTCTAAATCACCAATAAGGGAAATGCGAATAAAAATTACTGGGGTTTCACCTCACATCGAAATAATTGAAAAAGATGACGAAAGATAGGGATAATTAACAATGAAGGAATGGTGGAAAAAACTGGCAAACTAATGAGCTGTTGGTAGAGCTGTGACCCAAATATTTTGGAAAGCAATTACAAGTTATGTGATGAAAGTAACTGAAAATATGAACTTTTTGACCTGTAGACTCAACTGCTATGCATAAATCCCAAGGAGGCCACTGATAAAAAAAGAAAGCCCCCATTTGCCCCAAAACATTTCTAGCTGTACTTTTGTAGCAGCAATAAATAAATAAATAAATAAATTGATGCCCATCAGCTGGTGATTGGCTAGGCAAGTTGTGATAGGTGACTACAAAAGAGTATTAAATAGGGTGTTAATAAGAAATGGCATATATGATAATACAGAGTAGCACAGAAAGACTTATGTGAATACAAATAAATGAGAATCAGGAAAACAGCACACATATTGAAATGGAAATAATGAAGCAAACAAAAATGAAGTTGTAAAATAATCCCAAACAAACTATCAAGAAATTTGGTGGAGGATGAAGAAGCAGTCCTGACTAGTTCTATTATACAGCTCCTCCAACCAAGATCAAAGCAGGGCATCAAGTTAAGTAGAGATCAGAGCCTAATTCATCAAGGGAACCCAACCAAAGGCCTGTAAGAAAGAGGAAGGTCCCCACTAAGAAGGTTTATGGGGAGAGTGAGCTGGGGGCCTACTGAATTACCCGCTTTGTTTTCCTTTATATCATATTTCAGGTTGTGTTGCCCAGACCTGGGATGTCAGGTGAACCATAGCAAACAGCAGAGTCATGAAGCAAGTGCGGACTGAGGCATGGGGCTCTGAACTGGTAAGGAGCAGGATAAAGAGCCAGGTAGCAGCTGTGTTTCTCTGGGACTAGAGATGAGTCTCAGTGAGTTCTAACCAAAAGGGAGGCTGCAGTGTTTTTTATCTGAACCTGTAGAACCTTCAAGAGCTAGATGAGGGGGACCAGGGCAGGGAGTCTATTGGAACTCAAATCAGGGGTAACTGTGCCACCCAGATCCAAATCAGGGCTGGGAGTTTACAGGGTCAGACAAGTAGGGCAGGAATAGATTTTGTTATAGATCAGCCAATTAGGTAAGGAACACATGAGTGTTTTACAGGTTCCTCAGTCTGGGCAGACCTTGAGATCATTGAAGAAAATAGCATTTAAACACCCCTCCAAGCCCCCCAAAAAAGCAGCACCATTGTGAAAAATAAAAATCCAGACTAAATAAGGAGGAAGTATAAATGCATAGCACGTATGGCCATGTCATGACAGAAAAAGATAACAAGGATAAAGAGTTATTACTAACAAAGCCAGGGATGCCCAGGACCCACATGCACAGAAATGGTATAGTATCTAAATAAGTAAAGGAAAAACTAAGATAGATACCAGGGAATTAGGAGCCTGGGAGAAAATCACTAGGATGTAGAAAAGATTTATGGAAAAAAAGAAATAAGAAACTGCCCCAAACTGGCTCTTCTCGCAGGAAAGGGCTATCACTTTGGCAACAGAAACTATTACAAAATGGGCATGGGCTGAGCCAGTCAAATTACAGTAAGCACTGAAGGCAGGCTTTCCAGAGAGGGTGGAAGGAGTGAAATCTCAGAAGGAAAAAAGGAGGAGTAACTGAAAGTATCCAGGAAGAACAGGGAAAAAAAAAAAAAAAAACGTAAAATGCATGCAAAAATGGAGGAGGAAAAGGGAACATGAGACTCAGACATTTCTATTGCAGTAAGTCTATTCTCCCATAGCTCTGGCTAAAGTTCTCTAGGCTCATGAAGATGGGAAGAGCAGAATGTTCAAATGTTGGAAAGGTGGCAGTGCAAACCCACAGAAATCTCTATATGGTAAAAAAAAAAAAATACTTTATAAATAAATGCAATCCCTTACTCCACAACCCTGGAAGGCCATGGCATGTTTGGTGCCAAGCAATATGGGATAGAGGGTGGAGGGAGGTGTTCCCTAGAACAGTATCCTGATCTCTTCCTCACCACAAATCTGTTCTTTAAAGTGCTATCAGATTAAGACTTCTTAAATACAATTCTGATCATATCATTCCTTTGCTTAAAGAAGTCAATACCCTTTTATTGTCTTCTGATTCTCATTTTTAGTTTAAAAAAAAAAATAAAAACTTCCCTTATATTTATTTTTTAAATAAGCATTTTTCACTTCAATTCACACATTTACTAAGGCTCTCCTATGTTCAAAGCAACATGCTATTTGCTATGGGGAAAAACAAAACAAACAATCAACACAGTGCCCACCCCTCCTTGAGGAGCTCACATCACACTGCACCTACGACCAAAGAGAAAATCAATACTTCAATTGATATCCTTACATGTATATCTAAACTATGACTGTGCTTTCCTTCCCTAGTCCTTGCAGAGAAACTAAAATAGCTAGTGTAATATTATGAAGTGTAACAAAAATGAAAATGAGCATAAACCTTTAAAAAGTCAATCCAAGAAACAGAATAGCACTGTAGAGAGGAAGCCAGCCTTGGAGCCAGAAAGATCCGGTTCTAGCTCCTCTGGTGGCCTATACTAATGATGTAAGGTCTCTCAGGGACCAGGCAACTGAGTAAGAATGTAAACTGGAGACAAGCCGTTTCCTCACTAGGTCTCTCCCATTAACAATGACATCCCAGGTCTGGGCAACACAACCTGAAATATGATATAAAGGAAAACAAAGCAGGTAATTCAGTTCTCACTCCAGCTAATGACTGCTCGTATTTCTGCTGACAGCACCACCTTCTTTCCAGTCTCCCAATTTGTTACCTTGGCATTTGACTCCTAATTCTATCTTATCTCCTACACTCATGCAAACAGCTGACAGATCCAGCCATTTCTTCCATCAGAACAACTCTTATTGCCACCCTAGTTCAGGCGTTCATCACACCTCAACTAAATTGCTGCAACATCATCCAAACTGGTCTCCTTATCTGGAGCATCTCTCTCCCAATTCTAGAATATCTCACATGCTGCTTGCTGCCGCCTTATATTTCTTACGGGAAATTCTGGTTGCTTCCTTTGGCCTCTAGGACCTAATAGAAACCCTTCTGTTTAGCTGTGAAAATCGTAAATAGCCTGACCCCAGACAACTTGCCAGATGCTCTGGACATTAACCCAAGAGAATGGCCCTCTCTCCCTTTTGATAGCATAAAAGTACTATCTTCTGCATAAAACTTTTAAAAAATCCTTACCTTCTATCTTAGAATCGCTATTAAGTTCTGATTGCAAGAAAGAAAAGTGCTAAGAGCTAGAAGAACAAGGTCATAAAAGTGACTTGTCTAGGGTCACACAGTGTGTAAGTGGAAATTTGATGCAGCTCCTAGAAAGGATCAGAAGCTAGATTTGAACCCAGGAACTTCCATTTCCAGACCTGGCTTTCTATCTACTGAACCACCTACTATCTCCTGCATAAAACTTTTGCTATTTCATTCAATGACTAATGCCCCCCTCTCTCCAACTATCTTCCATTTAACTCTTTAGTATATGTCTGCATATATTTGCTTTACATGTAAGGCGTGTATGTGAATTTTGTGAAGTAGAAGGTAGAGTAACAAATATTTATCACAATATCCTTTCTTAATATAATTATTTTACATACACAAGATTTCTCCCTCATTAGAATGTAAACTCATTGCTAGTAGAGATGTTTTCATCCATTGTAATTGTATTCCCAGTACCTATCATTGTAGTTGGCATATAAGTAGGGACATTAAATAGTTGTTGATTGATTCACTAATTAGTACTTTACCTGAGACAATTAATAATTAAAAAAAAACTTAACTAAGCAGATAGATACAAGGTTTTCTTTATAAGAGACCCAAAACTGGGAAGACAAAACAACCACAATTTGGCAACATCCTATCACTGTCCTTTTGACTTATCAATTGCACTTAAGAAAAATTTCAATCAAGTCTCAATAAAATATACTAATCCCAAATAGACTAAGTTTGTCACCTACCACTTCCTATAAGCTGCTTACCATAGGAGAAAAAAAAAGGAGAAATGCTAAATTAAATGCCAAACAGTTGCAGAAAGCACTTGTTTGGCTGATTAACTTGTAGACAAGCATTACAAATAAATCTGAGCCTGGTCTGCGGCAAATTAAATTCCAGTGCTTTTAAGAACAAAGAATTCCTTGGCAAAGAGGATTAGCAACTTTACACCCAGGAATGCCAGTTTAATTTAATTGTTCCACAATCCAAGATTTAATATGCAAATATCATTTTGATATATAACAGTGAAATTAACAAAGTAAGGAAACAAATTTAATATACAACCAGACTGTCTCTTCTGAACTGTAATTATACACAATAAAGAAACTGGCCGAGTTCTTTTTTTCCTTCATTATTAGGATTGAATTCTATTAACATGAATCAGAACAAGTCTAATTAAAGGTTAAAATTTTTAAATGTATTCTAATTAAGAGTCTAAATAGCTGCACGATTAGACTACTATAGTTAAAACCCCACCTCGATGATCTTCTTGGCCTCTTTGTAATTTCCTGTCTGCATGAAGGCAAAGAAGAGATCATAGAGCATTGTCATTTCCCCTTGCTCTTGAGTCACAAAATCCATAGCTGGAAAGGACAAGAGAAAATAAATTGGTTTACTATAACGTGCACATACACAATTTTTATAAGACAGAGGCCTCTTCTACCACAGAAATATACAATGTGATGGGGAAATTATCTTATAAACTGTTGTGTAGGGAAAATTTAAATGTATGACAAGGCCTTTTCTTTAAGTAATTCGTCAAGCAGCTTTTTTTCCCCTCATGTGCAACAGACAAATTAAACATCATGAGCATCTCTAGAGCCTGTAAACTAAGGAACAAAGTTCTTTTGAGCGAGGAAATGGCTTAAGTAAGAGTTCTTCTGGGGAAGGAAAAATATGAAAGAATTCTACAAAGGAGAGCACAAAAAATGTAGCAAGAATATTTTACCACAGTATCCTCTTTTAATATAATTACTTCTAATAAATCCTTTTTTATGTCTAAAAATAGCCATGGTTATCCTCTCAGAATTTGGACATGCAACACAAAAGCAGTCAGTTACTATGTCTTTTATAGAGAAATTGAATACTATGTAATCAGAATTTTTCTTAGTTGAACACATAAGAATAGATGAGAAAATGTATCTTCCTATTTTTTCTTTCCTTTAAAAAACAAAAACAAAAATTTTACCTTCTGTCTTAGAATCAATACTCTGTTTTGATAATATTGATACAATACTGTATATATAAGTTCCAAGGCAGAAGAGTGGTGTAAGCTAGGCAATAGGAGTCAAGTGACTTGCCCAGGGTCACATAGCTAGGAACTATCTGAGGCCATATTTGAACCCAGGACCTCTTGATCTCTTAGAGCTGGCTCTAGATCCACTGAGCCACCCAGCTGCCTCCCCTCTAGAGAGGTGAGGAACTATGAATGTGAATCCCCTCCTTCCCTTGTCAGACTCAGGTAGAAGTTCTTCACACCCATTTTCTTTTTTATTCTATGTTCTAAACAATAAGCATTTATTAAGTACTCAAAGTGTGCCAAGATTGATGCTAGACCCTGAAAATACACACATAATACAAAAAATATAAGGTAACCACAAGGGACTCTTGATGAAAATGTTATCCACAGGGGGCAGTTGGGTGGCTCAGGGGATTGAGAGCAAGACCCAGAGACAGGAGATCCTGGGTTCAAATCTGGCCTCAGACACTTCCTAGCTGTGTGACTCTGGACACGTCACTCAATCCCCCATTGCCTAGCCCTTACCATTCTTTTGCCTTGGAATGGATACACAAAATTGATTCTAAGATGGAAGGTAAGAGTATTAATGAAAAAAAAATGTCATCCATAGCCAAAGAAAACACTGTTGGATTCTGAATGCAGATCAAATCTTGCTATCTTCTACTTCATTTCCTTGATGAGATTTTTGCTGTATGTGTGACATGTGTTGTCTACTATCACAACATGAGCAATATGGAAAGATGTATTATATGAAAGTTCAGGTATAACCTACATCAGACCATTTACTACCAAGGCAGAATGGGGGTGGCACATGGAATCCAAATCCTAAAATATCAAAAAACAATTGTCAAAAATTGTGTGTACATATAACCAAAAAAATAAAATGTTTAAAAAGTTTGATATTAAAAAATATATAAGGCATGGTTTGCAATTTGGGTTGGAGAAAAATGAAAGTGTTATAAAAACGAAAGATAATAAAAATTGAAATACATATTCTAAATGTTTAATACCTCAATTTTCTGCTCTTATCTTTCCCTACTAAAAGATTAGTTTTGGGATTGACTGGATTTATGATTTTATTAATATAGTAAACTCTCACATGAGGTACTAATCAGGTTATACCTTTTAGTCTTACATCATTGTTTAATGTTCTGAGAGGCTAAGTGATTTGCCCAGAGGGCAGGACTTAAATACAGGTTTTCTTGGTTCTAAGGACAGCTCTACCAACTCTGCTATACCAAGGATTTTTTAAAAAGTAAAATAAAGAAAATAAACCTTTTTGAATTAGATCCGTTTCTCCTTTTTCTATCAGTTTACATAAGACTTCATGGATCTTGGGCATTATGCCATATTTTTTATAGCAGTCAACAGTGGCTTCAAGAGCTGCAGGTATGTCATCCCTTAAAAAAAAAGAAAATGACCAAATGACAATTAGGAAAGAAAAAAACTGAATAACAATACCAATGTTGAAGAGAACTTTCATCCTTTTAAAAAATCTACTATCTTAATATCTTAACAAGAGCTATTCAAAATACTTTAAAATAGGAAAAAATAAGAGGTCTAAGTGCTGACATTTAGCTATCAACACACAAAAAGAGTTCATCCATTGTATCATCCTCACTTTTTACACAGTAATTTGCCATTACATATAAAAAAATTGGCAAATGGTGAACATCCAGAGCAAATGCTGATGTCTCCCAACAATCCATATTTAGGTGCCAAGGCTAGATAAAGTGAATCCAAAGGCAGAATCTTCATATATTTACAAAAACATTTTCCCACTATGACATCATTATTAACCCCCACAGACAAATACAACAAATGTTCAAGTGTAATGCATCCTCAAGGGCTTGATTATTTCATTTCATCACACTGACATTTCTAGGATAAAGTAAATAAGTTACTGTGTAAAACCCAAGTCGATAACCTAAAGAATGACAAAGTAATATCTTGAGAACTAGCAGGTTCTTCTCTAGTCTTTAGGGACTAGTGTGGGGGAGTTATTAGACTTATATATAATTAGACTTATAATTTCATTAGGATCATAGTAACAGGAAACTCTTAGTCAAGAAGTTTCCTCTATGATGTTTGGCAACACTTTTTCAACTTAGTCCTCTAAGAATTTCATGAATCACTGCCAAGCTAAATGGCTGGCCCAGTCCTTTTGGATTGAAGCAGGTTATCAATTCGCTATGACAAATGAACTCAAAAAAGAGACTACATTCAACTAGTAAGAGATCTTCATTTTATAGGCTAGGAAACTGATGGCTCCAAAGGGTAACCAATTTGCCAGTAGCTGAAACAAAACGCAATTGCATGACTCTTTTTAATATATATGTCACCTCAGCTGATTCTCTTGAGAATCAGTGGTTTTTTTAAACCCTTACTTTTGGTCTTAGTAACAACTCTTAAGACAAATGGGCAAGGACTAGCAAATGAAGTTAAAAGATGATTTGCCCCAAAATTGGAAAATTGGGGGGTGTTCCTCAATTGGGGAACGCCTGAACAAATTGTGGTATCTGATGGTGATGGAATACTATTGATGAACTGGAGGAATTCCATGTGAACTGGAAGAACTTCCATGAACTGATGCAGACTAAAATGAGCAGAACCTGGAGATTGAAAACACTGTGGCACAATCAAATGTAATAGATTTTGCTACTAATAGTAATGCAATGATCCAGGACATTTCCAAGGGACTTATGAGAAAGAATTCCATCCACATACAGAAGAAAAAACTGTGGGGATAGAAACGCAGAGGAAAAGCATATGATTTATCACATGGTTCAATGGGGATATGATTGGGGGTTTTGGTTGTAAAAGATCACTCTAAGAATAATATGGAAATAGGTTTTGAGCAATAATACATTAATATCCCAATGGAATTGCTCATCAGACCCAGGAGGAGAGAAGGAAGAGGGGAAGGAGAGAACATGAACCATGTAACCTTAGAAAAATATTCTATATCAATCAATTTAAAAAAAAAAAGAAAGAAATGACTTGCCCAGGGTCATATAGCTAGGAGTATCTGAGGCCAGATTTGAAACCAGGTCCTCTTGACTCAAGGCCTGATTCTCTATCCACTGAGCCACCTGCCCCAGGAACCACAGATATTAACCTCCATGAAATTCTGCTTCCATGTCTACAAAAAAAATGGATTAGTGAACTGTTTTACTATTAAGTGGCAAGACTCAAATTCTGGGTTTTCCTGACTCCAAGTCCAGTCTTCTTTCCACTAAACCATGCTGTCTCTCCATTCCACCTTGATCCTTGCTCCACAGTCAATAAAATATAGGAAAAAAAAAATAAGCTGAAGAAACTGGAAATGTTGAGAATGGCTGAGAGTTCCTTTTAAGTATTTGAAGAATCATCCTTTGTTTTGTTCCATTTTTTGTGGGTTATTTTGGCCTTCCAATGAATCCTCAGAATTTAGCACAGCAACAAATAATAGCTGCTTAATAAAATTGATTGATTGACTGGACCTTTAAAGCCATGACCAGAAGTAATAGGTAGACATTCCAAAGAAAAAATTTTAGATTGAACAAAAGGAAAAAACTTCCAATGATATTAAGTATTTTAAAAATAGGTTAGGCTGCCTTAGGAGAAATATGGATTCCTTTTTTTTAATAAATATCTATGGGGCAGCTGGGTAGCTCAGTGGATTGAGAGCCAGGCCTAGAGACGGGAGGTCCTAGGTTCGAATCCGGCCTCAGACACTTCCCAGCTGTGTGACCCTGGGCAAGTCACTTGACCCCCATTGCCTACCCTTACCAACCTTCCACCTATAAATCAATACACAGAAGTTAAGGGTTTAAAAAGTAAAAAAAAAAAAAGTAAAAAAAAAAAATATCTATGAACCAAAGCCAGATGCTTACTCACTAGATCTACTGTAGAATTTTTGTTAGGCAAGGTGGTAAAGACAAGTCCTAAGGACTTTTCCTAATTTTGACATTCTGTAATAATGTTCAAGTGTTGTTGTTGTTGTTGTTGTGATTCAGTTGCGTCCCATGACCTCTTGAGACCCCGTGGGACAACAGCACACACCGATACTATCCAAGAATTTTCTTAGCAAAGATACTGGAGTGGTGTGACATTTTCTTCTCCAGTAGCAAACAGAAGTTAAGTGACTTGTGTAGGGCCACACAACTAAGGAGTGACCGAGAGTGATTTGAACTCAGATCTTCCTAACTCCAGGACCAGTGCTCTATCCACTGAGCAATCTAGCTGCCTATTAAGTTAGAAAAGCAATTTATGGGAAAAACTTGCGAGTGGAAAAAAGTTATGGCTCAAACCCATAAGCTTTTCAGAGTGAAAGTAAATTATTTCATACATGTGCAACAGTTTGGACAGAACAGTTTTTCCCAATTTTGTTAAACCACTAAGATTCTGTCCATTATACAAATGATCTGTTGCTCCAAATTGAATGACTATTTTTATCAAAATTAGGATTTTCAGCTGTACTTTAGAGTAAAATACACTTGCAGAAGAAACCCTAATTTTGTTGCAATAACACTGACACCCCGTGAAAATGAGCCGATGGTGGAGCTCGCTCCCCCTTCTCAGCTCCTCAATGAGCCCTGTTGACAGCGCATCTTCTGGCACCCCACAGAGGCATGTGGATTTTTGTCATTTGGGGTGAAGACTAAATTACAGGTTAATTTCAAAACTGCAAGTAGATGCTGCAGGCTAGATTACTGTCATACAAGAAAAATGCTACAGTAGCTACCATAGATAATATAAAGATTTATATGATCACTCTTTTATCATGCTTTAGATTTGAGTTCAGTTAGTATCTTTCTATACATCCATTTAATTAAAAGCTATCCATTTTTTCCCAAAAAAGAAAAGCATGAAATAAATTTAAGTTTTGGTAACAAATTAAATCTGGGGGAAGCAGGGGATGACTCCCCAGTTTATTTCCACACCATAAAAGTAACTTTTTTTTTGTCAAAGCTATCAATAAACAATTGAATAAGTGTTCCATTAATCAAAGAGACATGGTAATAGTCTATGGCCTTTAAGTGTATGCTTCTGAAGGCATTCCTATACATGTGAAACAACAAGACAAGAAGTAAAATGGAAATAATTTAGATTTTTGTTGCTAGTTCCATATGCTGATAAAAGTTTACCTTTTAGTTGCCAACAAAATAAATCACTATTGTATAATGAGATCATTCATGCTAAGTCTTCGGAAAATTAAAATGTAGTCAAAAGTAGGACTACATGACCCTGTCAGAGCCTTTGCATATCTAAGATTTGTTATTTTCACTTTTGACTACTCATCCCTTGAATTAGAAAAGCATTTAATGCATTCCTTATGGCACAATATATCACTAAAAGTTTTGCTTTTTTAGCTTGCAATTGCCTTACATAGAAACATATGAAGACAACACTGTCAAAATAATATTCTCACTGTCGTGGTAATGATAAAATAAAGAGTTTAGGGGGGTTCCATTTTGAGAACTTGTATAGAGGCCTCAATATTACTTCACCTATGATACCCTAAATAAACCTCTTAACCTCTCTCAACCTCATTATCCTCAAATGTAAAATAAGGATAATCACAGCACCTATTTATTAGGATTATAGTGAGGAACACGTGGAAAGAATTTTGCAAACCTTAAGTGTGGTGTAAATGCTAGTTATTGTTAGTAATTAAAGTATTAAAAAAAAGCAGATCTTCATCAAGGAGTTTCATCATCTTTGGCATCATCTCTAGAACTCAATGAAAAAATAAGTAATGTTACAAACTATAAAGCATGGTTATTACTCAGTAGCAAATAAGAGTAGCCACAGGAAAAGTAGCAAAAGGAAAATGCCTGGATTAACATAAGTTGGGTCCAATTTATTATACATCTAGCTTCAGGGAACAAAAATAGTTTCTGAGGTTTAATTCATATACTTTTATTCATTCATTTATTTTGAACTCTATAGCTGAAACCATTCTCCAAGTATAACAACAGGTATATGAGATAAACTAATATGGCAATCATCAAATGGCCCTTATATAAGTTTTCTATGACATGGCTCTATAACATGGGTTCTTAATCTGAGGTCCATAGACAGATTTCAAGAGGTCTCTGAACATGGATGGGGAGTGGAGGGGGGGGATTAAATATTTCCATATGATTACTTTCCTTTGTAATCCTTTGTATTTTATTTTATGCATTTAGATGCACATTAAATCTAAAGCGAGAATATGTTTTACCAGACTGTAAATGGGCATAAAAAAAAAAAAACTGAGAATCCCTGCTCTAAACCTTCAGAAATGTTAATTTTGAAAAAAGAAAATGTTTTCATGTTTTTGTTAGTACTTCAGTATTATTCCTATAGGGAAAATTTTAAACTTCTTTTTCAACATTAGAGAACCCAGACCAAGCCTTCGAAGGAAGGAAAAGTTGAGGAGAGGAGAGACTAAGTGGGGAGGAGAGTGAGGTGACTTGTTCCTGGACATACAGTATTAAATTAATGAGCTAGGATTCTTCCAAGGTCATTTATTAACAAATGAAGTCTGTATCTCTTCTACACTAAAGTAGAGTACCTCCCTCCTGTGATGTTTTGTGTTTTAAACATTGTGCTTTTATCAGAAATGGAAGGAGACTGCCCATTCCTTCAAGAAGACTTATATTTCATTTTGAGCAATGAAGATCATGAAAGGAAAAAAGTGTAATCAAATTTAAATTTGCTTAACCCAAAACTATCTACTATATCAAAAATTAATATGTGCCTGCTGCATGCCAATTTAATTTAAACACAAAGGAATACTAACAGGATTTGGGGGCTAAGTAAGTGGAAGAAACAAAAAAGCATAGATTTGGATAGCAGATGTCATAAGAACTTAAGTTTACTGAGTCTCAAGTTGAGAGATAATTTGAATAAGTAGGTTTTACCACAAAAAAGTAAAGAGGAACTTTGTTAGTCTATGCTATCTTTCTAGATCTCTTTATATACAGTCTTTAACTTTATAAATGGATTTACAGAATGAACTCCCATAGAATGAAAAAGTTTCCGTATTAAATGGAAGGAAATCTGCCAGCTTTTCAAAACAAATTACATGTTGCCAGTATTTGTTACATTTGCTATTTATCTGAAAAAGCTATTTAGAAATAAAATTGACATATGCTCTAATAATCCAAATTATAAGACAAATATTAAAGTTATGTCTGACCTATGAAAGGCCCAAAATTTTTAGTTGTTCCAAGCACATTTCTTTATAAGAGAGTCTCAATTAAGCCAAATATAGGTTCCACAAGAACTTGGAAAACTATACTTGTAAGGACCAATAAATAGCAAATGATCATAAACTGTTAAGCCTTGTGTCATTTCTTTCTATTTTTCACAGAACCTTTGAACCTAAATGCTTTACTTGCAATAAATAACTTTCCAAACTAGAAAATATGCTTGATAAAAATATGACTCTAAATATTGATTTTAATTGGAATGAAGTGCTTCAATGTTAAACGTAAAGCTTTAGTGAAGTAGCAATTTACCTAAGGGTTTTACTGATTGAAAAGCTCTCAAATCTGAAACCGAGAGAGAGAGAGAGAGAGAGAGAGAGAGAGAGAGTGAGAGAGGGAGAGAGAGAGAGAGATATGGGGGAGAGGGAGAGAGCAAGATAGGGGAAGAGGGATGGGGAGAGGAGGGAAGGGAAAGAGAGAAAGATGAAAGGGGACTCTGGGGGTGTGTGTGTGTGAAAAGTTTAAAAAAATTCACAATAAAAAACACTTAAAAACAAATCCTACTCTATAAATCATAAACAAATGTTAGTGTGGAAGGAAATCAATTCAGAAACAGGCAATCAGCTTTACAAAAAAATTATTCTGTTAAGAAAACCAGCTCTTGAAAGAGCTAAATGTTTTTTTTCTCCTGTTCATCAGCTATAACGAGGAATCTTCAAGGAGACTGGTGTTGCAATTACAACTAATCCTCCCCAAAAAATTAACTGTGTTGAAGGCTTTGTAATTTCCCTAGGTACAATTTAGCTGTCACTTACTTTAAAATTTACTCAAACATGCGTTCCGAACAGCACTAACTTCACATGTCAAGTGCTTTCCAGCCAATTGAGTCTAAACTGGAAGTCGGTGTTAAACAACTGAATGATTAGACAAGATAGCTCATTTCCCTGCTCTTTTGTTCAGAATAAAATGCCACATTTACATTATCAGGCTCAACAGGATTTTCTGACAGAGGGAGAAAAAACCCTAGTGAACACTGTCCGTACTAAGCACATGAAGCCTGTCATTTACCAATCATCCTTCAAAAAGCAATAGCCATGAATGTAACTTAATTACGACCCAATGATCCTTGACGAAAAATCATCTTATCACTGTCCTGTCCCCCTAGGGCAAATGAACCACTTTTGTCCTTTGGCACTGATGATGCTAAATTCCTAATTGCAATAATGGAGTAAAAGAGCCAAACCTCCTTAATTTCCTTACCGCACTTATAGAATTTTAAACTAGAAAGCAAGCAATTCATAAATAAAGACAATATTCAACTAAAACAAAAAAAAGGGAAAAATAGAGCAACTATTTTAAAAATAATGTTGACTGGTTATGCAAAATATTTTTAAAGGTGCTTTTTACACTTATTATTGCCTCATCTTTTTGAAATGCCTTTGAACCACTCACACAACTAACCAAGAGCTTTGTATGTACAAATAAATCAATTCATGGTATACTTACATATCTTGTGGATGAGACATAAATGAAATGTGTGTTATATACATAATGGATGGCACAAATTAGAGCATCTTTTATCACCTGGATCCAATATAATCCATTTAAATAGTTTCATATATTTTAAAAATGCAGTGAGGCCAAAATAGATCAGCCAACCATGAAATATGTAAATCAAAAACAACATGGGAATTGTATCTAACATAGTTTTATATTTTTGCTTCCTTTCTTCTAGTAATAACTCAACAAAAGTTCTTTAAAAGATATTTTTAAATAACTCATGTACCAAAAGATAATGAATAAAAATCATTTTCTTAAATCATGCACTCTTTCAATGAAGGAAATGAACCAAAAAATGAGCTTTACAAAAAAAAGCAATCTAGGTTAAATAACCTGTAGACAAAGGTCATATAACTGTTAACATTTACAAATCTGCTTTCTAAAATACCATATATTAGTGAATGAAAGCAAAGACTAGAATTGTTTTGTTCTCTGAGCTATTTTCCCCTTCAAGGAAAAGATTATCAAAAGAGACTATAGAATCAGCTAATTTTTACAAACCTTATAGTTTTGCAAATCTGCTAATATTAAAAGTTCCCCCTGGACTGCTGACTGCAGAGAAAAAGCATTACACCCATTTTTATCCATAAGGATTTTTGTGTGATTCAGATAACACAGTTCCAGTATGAACTCCTCACCTTGTGAGGCAATACCATCAGAGTTGACTTTAAAAAAAGAGAGAGAGAGACCTGAAAAATGTTCAAGCTTATATTGTTCTGGGGAACTCAATCTCTCAAAATGTTCAGAATTAAACTTCCTAAATTGCATCCTTTTAAGATTATTTTACAATACTACTCCAAAAAGCTGTTCTGGTTTGAATGAAAGGATGAAGAGCTATACCATGTTCAGAGTTTTTCCTGATAAATGTCTCAAGTTTAAATACATAGGGCTCATTTCCAGGATGAACTGACACACCTGCTACAGTCAATTACATCATATTACTGGAGATTAAATAAACTTAATCAAATTAAATATAAGTGGACTTTTTGCTTTCAAATAGGATGAAGTGATTAATCTAAGTAGTTGACTAAAAAGTAAGTCTACTACATAATTCTGACACAGCTAGAAAATAGTTAAAAGACATAAATCCAATCATTTCCAACATTTGACCGTTAAATGACATTATTTTTTGCTATTAAATAAAAAACGTCTTCTATTCATAAAAGATAGATACAAAGGGGTCAACAAGTGGCTTGCACTTTACTGTATATTTAAATGCAAGACATTTTAATGGAAATGTTTTTTTCTTCTAAAATTTCTCTTAAGAACTCATGGTAGATAAACATATGACAAAAACTCATTTGGGGAAAGATGGGTAACTACCTGCTATTGGGCTAGAGGTGTTGAAGAGAAGACAATACCATTTAATGGCACCAGTTTAGGCTCTCAAATGCCTTAAGATAACAAAAGGAGCAAAATTTCTATGGTCTTATTAGGCAGTCAAATATTAATGGCACTATACAATGAGTCTACCACATATATATAAACCAATCACGCGATTGGGTTACAATAGCAAACATTATCCACTACCTTTATTTTAGCTTGAAACTCAGTGTATCCCTTTTCCTCTTTTCTCTGAATTTCCATTTTAGCTTGCCAAATCCTTCTCAGTTCACGAGCCCCATCTGCAGACCTCTTCAGGAAGGAGTTTGAGATCTCTCTTCTAATCAAAGTATTTCTATTTATAAGATATCTCTAACTAATCTGGCCTCACTCCTTTCACTGGTACTTATTTTATTTCTGCCTAGTAGTGGAGAAATGTTTAATACTTCTGGGCATTGGGCCCATTTTAATTAAATTCTTTCTAAAGCCGATGTAGAACCTAGTTGCTGTTTGCAGAGATGGGAGGCTTTATATAACAAAAAAAATCTAGTAGGAAACATTAATTATAGGATTTTCATTTGCAGTAAAGGCTATGACTAAAAAAGCTCAATATCCCAATAGCTAGTTGTGTCAGTAGTTCTTAAAAAGGATATAAGCCTGTGAGATTGTGAGGCTTACGATTTGGCCAACAGTCCCACACCCCTACAATTCAATTTGAGAATTTTCTACTTAGTCAATGCAAAGCAAGTCAAGGTCACTTTACAAACCTTAATACTCAACTCACATTCCCTGGGTTAAAATGACTTCACTTCAATATTCATTCCTAAATGGAGGCAATTTGTCAGCTTATTTGCTTTGGACAACTTAGTCTTTGGATAAGAAGCAATGAAATTCTCTAAGTTGGGTATATCAGAATTGTTGCCTCAATTTGCCCATCTTGCTAAACGAAGCAATCTCAAAATTCTGACATTCAAACATGGAAATCTGAATTAGTACATCTGTACTAATATCAGTAAAATCAATTTACTGAAAACAGATTGCAAAGTCCTAAAGTAAGTATGAAAGTAAATTCAGAATATAGAAAAATAAAATGCAAACTACCAAAACAAAGAAAGCAGATTATGTGTATTCATTTTCCCAAGAAATATGTTCCATTATAAGGCCCTAAGTTGATTTCTAATATATCAAATTGTTCTGCAATGAAGCAAGCACAAAATATTAATTTGCTCTGCAAGTCTATATAAGTCATTAACTCGTAGGAAAGGAAAAATCTTCAAACTTAACAATTTCTGGATTATATCAAGAAAATTAATTTTCTTTCCAAAATAATAGTTAGGGTTCAAAGATAACTCCTAAACATTTACACAGAATAGCAATATTGGACTATACAATTATAAGAAAATACCACGTGGAGACAAAAAGATGCTTCTACCTCATTACCCAAAGAGTACAATTATGATGCTATAATGAAAAGCCCAGAGGACATTATTTCTCTCAATAAGAGCAACATTTTAGAGAACCTAAAACTGGGAGTAATTTAATCTTCATCTGATATAACTCTACCTGTTTAAAAAAGGAGAGACAGCCAACATTTGTACTGTGCTTGACAGTGCTGTAGAATGTTATGCATACATTATCAATCTGGTATAAGCTGCAGAACCATTCTGTGAGGCAGATGCCACTGATCATATTATCCCCATTTCACAGAAATGGGGAGGATAAGAAGTAGATGGAAAAAGGCTATGTGAAGGCTGAAGCAAATAGAAATTAAGTAACTTGTCCATGGCAAGAAAACTACTGTCAAAGGCAGGATTTAAATTCAGGCTTTCCTGGATCTTATTTCAACCACATGTTTTTTAGGTATAGCAGAAGAAACTGGAATAAACAACTTATTTTGTGAGTCCTCCTGGGAAAGAAGAAATGAAGGGTGTTTTTTATTCACATTATTATTTCATAGAAAACATAACACAGACAGGTTTTATAACACCATAGATGATTTATATAAAGCACCCTTCCCACCCTGCAAATAATCAGTTGAAAACCCATATCCAAATTTCAATGAACTTACTTTTCAAGGTGAAGAGTAACCAAGGGGGAACATAGAATGGTGCTTGGTTTTGCTAACCCCAGGGTCATGATGGTTTCATGTAACTGCTTAACTGTTTCAACTTCTCCTAGTAAGGCTGCTTCATTTAGGATGTGGAAAAAGGCATATCTGTCTTTGAGAAGAACATTCTTCTCTTTTATCTCCTTTAGAATGTTAATAGCATCTACAATGAAGTAACACAAAAGACCCTTAGGTAATTTCATGTAGGGAAAACAAACTGCTATTAAAACAGCATTTCAAACCCAGCAGGAATGCAAATTCTGGTGTATAATGCCGATTTCAAGTTAATTACTACTTGCATTTCTAAACGAGACTACAATTATAAATCCACAATAGCATGGTTTTATCATTTCGCTGCAACTTTGACTACAAATTATAGATAGAAACCGTGTGCCCACTCTGCACCACATAACCCTGTACAGTGTGCCCTATAGCTACAAGATCCCACTAAATGGATGCTTTTATCGTTCAATGCTAACATCTGCTAAATCACACCATTGTTTCTTCAGCAGATGGCTTGTCAGGAGGCCAGATAATAAAGATGTGTTTACACTGTATATACAGCCAGACTAATGGTCTGATACCGATAGGGCCTGTTTGCTGTGTCGATACTAATTAGCCAAGCAGAGCCAATGAAAGCTTTCCAAAAGACTGAATGTTAAAACATTAGGTTCATTAAGCTTCATTAGGAAGGGAGAAACAAACATTTTTGTATATGGAATAAGTGTATTTTTATAATGTTTTTCTTAATTATTATACAGGCAAAGTGTTTTGATCATTTTATGTTCTAATAATAAAAGTAGATTAATCTTTAAGAATAGCTTTCAATGTTGTGAGTTAATCTTTAAGAATAGTTTTCAATGTTGTGAATGCTCCCATGGGAAAGGCAATCTTCCTATCTTTCCCATACACTTTTCCAAATTATAAAATACTGACTTCTGTGGAAATATAACCAAGAAGAGATCACAGAGGCAATTTGCACATGTAAATCAAGGAAACTACAAAAGCAAGATTAATATTACCAAATATGAATAAAACAGTTTTTACTTCAGAGTCAGTAAGAAAAATGGGCTAGGAAAATTGGGGGTGGTTTAAAATATGAAAAAAAAACTTGGTTCAAGTGTAGATGTTTTAGTGGAAGCCAGAGGGTACAGACAGAGAGAACTCTCAAAGTTACGATAAAAAACACTGCTCATTCAGTTTCCCTATAAGGTTATGTTTCTAGGTTTTATGTTCCACCTTCAAACCTTCTTAAGCAAAAACAAAGCCATTAGTGTAGGCACATAACGCCATTTGTGCCATAAGTCATGAGCTTCCAACTCGATCCAAGCAGCAATGCTAATAAGAGCTAGCTGCAGAAATGCAAAAGGCACTGAGCTGTGCAAATGTAAATGACAAGCTTGCCAATCCATTAAAACTAATGGCCTGCACTGTCCAAGCATCTCTGGTTGAATTCACATGCAAATTTGTATGCAAAATGTTCAAGCACTTTGCAGGACATGATATACCATTAATATCAATTCACATTTTATTCCAGTGGCAAGATACTTTCATTGTCCATTTCTATTTCATAGTCAAAGGCAGCAGGCATACCTTGGAGTCGGCCATGTTTCACCAAGACTTTCAGAAGAGTCAAATATTTGCCGGGGTCAAGGGTAACTGATGAATCAATTCGGTCTCTAAAAATTAAAGCATGGTAATATTTTTAAAGTAATCAGGAATTTCTCATTTTTCTAAGGCTATAAAAGAAATTCCAAGCCCAAACATAAAAAAACAAAACCAAACAAAACCATGGATGGCTACATTACAGCTAGATTTCATGATAAATTTTAAATAACAAGGATAAATGACCCAAGCAGTTGGCTGGCTGGTAGTTATATTGATAAAGAAACATTTGACTTCTGAAGAAGGATCCCCATATGGTATAAAACCTATAGCTTTTATTATGTGAGCATTAAGGAAAAAATTTATCAGGTGGGAGACCACAGGTGCGAGACATTTTATATGCAGGTAGGCAAACATGCTTGTCAGTGGGTTGAACTTTTTATCTTTGATAAGGCCTCTTAGAGGAAAAAGGAGGAGAGGAATATTTTCAAAAATGACTATGTAAAACAAAAAGTGAAAGTAAAATGTTTTAACACCAAAAGTTGAAATAGACACTGTCTATTAATGACTGCAATGTCTTTTTTAATGGTCCAACTAAGCTAATATTCAAAACTATTACATATACACACAGAAACATCAATAACAGGATCAAAGTTTACTTTAAGTTCATTCTTCATCATGAATATTCAATCATAGACATACTGTTAAAGGTAATGAATGGAATTTTAGTAGGACAAAGATATAAAACAAGTGATCAAAAAACTGCCCGACAATCTAGTTGCCATTGGATGTTGTTAATTCTCTTCTATAGTTTCCTATTTGACACCATAATGAGATTTCCCCTGGAAGCTGGAAATGGGAGTGTCTGTCAACAAGCCTTGTGATAGTCTTCAACACTGGCTGCCATCTTACTGTAGTGAACAAGGAAGTACAGCACCAGAGATGAGATAAATTGGCAAATGGACAAACAAAAACCTTTTTAATGATGTGGTCTGAAATGCTGGAATTTTTACAACATTCGATATTATGGAAAAGGCGAATTTAAGACCACAGAAGAAGGTTATCAGTCAGCCTGTGTAATTCCGCCAGGGTTGTGTATCAGCATAAATCTCAGTGACGTTCCAGTGCAGGGGTACTTACATTTGCTGTTTCAGGTTCAATGCATCTTCTGCATTATTGTGTCGACAGCACAGACTTATTAAAGCTGCATAACCACCAACAACCATGTCGGATTCATATTTTGTTTTTATTTCAAGGGCTTTCTGCATATTCTAAAAGAGAAAAGAAAAATGTATACAAACATAAATGAAGACTTTGCTTATTTTTGAGAGAACTGAGTTTTTCAGTTGGTTTTATTTAACAAACTAATTATGTTTAAACTTAAATCAACTTTACCTTTCTATGTAACATGCTGTTTAATCATGAGACAGATAAGCAAGGACTGAGTGTTTTTAACTAAAAATTAAAGCAATATATATGGCATCATGTTCTAAAACCACCAAATTTTCTCTTTTGTCTTTCATGTAGCAAAAAACAAAAAATAAAATAAAACCTTTGAAAAAAAAAAGAATCAAGTCAGTTGCAGCCCAGTAAGTGCATTTAATTTTGCAAACTGAAACAAATCTCATTTAAAACCACCTCTTGTAATATTTTTCCTCTTTATATCAAGGCAAGACACAGTATTATCATGTGAAACATAGTTATGATTCTTTTTAGAACCATGGTTCTATGATCAAATCATACTGAACTAGAAATTCAACAAAAGTCTAGTGATATCCCACAAATTGCAGTCACATACTAAAATGAATAAGAAGTACAGCTGGACGCCCGACGAATGACGGCAAGAGCCCCTTTATCTCAGAAAGAGCTTTCCTCCAGCAGGAAAATGGAATTTCAATCCCTGCATTAACAACCTACTAATATTTGACTTGCAAATGACTACTGCATGTATCAGTTGCTTGACAATCTAGATATAAGAGACCGGAGCCATGGCTTAAAAGGACATTTGGCATGTATGATAAACCTATCACAGCTGTTACTATCATTCACTTTGCAGATTATTGTAAACAAACTTCAGCAACCCCAAAACATGCCATTCAAGGTGTAGCAGAAATTAGTTAATCTTTCATTTAATTATTTTTGCACTCATATTTGATTTAGAACCACTTAGCAAAGAAATCACAAATATTCTAGTTAGAAGTGCTTAATATAGCTTACAAATAAATTATATTCTTAAAGAAAACAAATCTTGTAGTCTTTAAAAGAGTCTAATTATTCAAGTTACCTCTTCTGAACATAGTAGCAGTATAAGTTGCTTTAAAACATCTCCTATGGGTTGATTTTCAGTTTTCAAATTTTCAAGTTTCTGTTCCAAGTCACCTGCATTTTCCACCAAAAACTATGAAAGTGAGAGAGAAATTCATCAAAAATTACATTTCATGAGGAAATGTCAATATTTCCTTGACAATATATCATTTAAAAATTCCTTCAATAGTACCAAGAACATGATACATTCTTTAGGAAGATGACTGAAAATTTGAGACAACAATCTAACAAGTAAAAAATTTAAGAATTGGAATGGCACTTTTACAAGGAGAAAATATTTGTGTCTTTTATAAATTACTTTCATGAAAAACAGTTAAGTATGGCTTTTTATTTCTACCTGTTGGAAAATGGAAATAACAGAAACAATGCTGTCTTGTCATTCATTCTTTCTCCCAAGTAAGCCCAATCCTTTTTTTTCCTTTCTCCTCTAGTATTTCTAAATATTATTCATAAAGGGAGAGGGAGAAAAAATTTGCTGCTAGAATTAAGTGGGTATTACAAATTTTTTGCTGAGGCTGTACGCTAAATGTGATTATCAA
Source organism: Gracilinanus agilis (assembly GCF_016433145.1). NCBI lineage: Eukaryota > Metazoa > Chordata > Mammalia > Didelphimorphia > Didelphidae > Gracilinanus > Gracilinanus agilis. The sequence continues at coordinate 91,361,585 of NC_058131.1, forward strand.
AACATGAAAAATGTTAAGAACTTCTTACTTTTGAAGAGCCTGAAGTCTCTCTGTCAACCAATAGGGTAACATCCTAAAATTCAGATTTATTATCATGGAATTAGTAACTATGTAAAGCAGTTTTTATTATAACTATTTAAAATAAGATTTTAACGTCAAATTGTTCATTTCTTTTTGGCATTCCTAAAGGTAAAGCTCAATAATAACCTCTAAGTTATAAACAAGTATATAAAGAAACATTTGAATATTTTCAGATTAAAAGATTTATTTTTTAAGAAGAAAACAAATGTAAATATTTTAGTAGTCATAGAAATTTATTTAAAATAGTAACTATTTCACACACACACACACCTTAATTAATTCAGGAACATGATGGCTGTTCAGCCGATTACGAATGCCTTTGTAGATTCTTTCAGGAATTGCTATATTCTATACCAAGAGGTGGAGAAAAAATTATGAGTTTTGAAACACAACTAAACTGAAATTTGTCTAACAGAAATTATCTCAGACATAATTTAAGTCTCTAACTCTTCCATGTCATTGAGAAGTGGTCTGGTTGTACTTAAAAGCAGCAATTTCAAATCTAATAGATACATGTCAGACAGGACAGGCATTATGTTGCAAAAAATGAAATGGTACCATCTTCTTCAGCTGATGGAAGTATTGTCTCAAACGCTCCTCCTTGGCCTGTACCTCTGAGTCACTCATGCTGTCAATCAAGTTATAAAGAAAATAGCCAACAGCTTCTGTGGAAAAAAACAAGAGAAAGCATTCCACTAAAATTACTGAGACTGTCATGTTATCAAGATTAATTTATAAGAAATCATTTTGGTGTGAGATGTCACCCTGATGAGAGGCTCTGAAATGGCAACAATGATCACTGAGGCATAGAGATTATGTGGTTTGGGAGCACATATCTAACTGGTGAGTGAAAGGAATATTAATTATTTTCAGACCCAGTGACAGCTTTTCAGTACTGAATCTTACTTCAATCTATTTTTTCCACTACTGTATGACAGAAGTGGTACTGCCCAAGGCCTCCCACCCTCCCTTGTCCACTACTGCAAATAGTGGCCACAAATACTGTATAACACATATTTTTTGAAGGTGAATAGGATGTATCATAAAAACTGTTAAATGTTATGTAAGGAATGAAGCAATTATGATGGCAAGATTCCATAATTCTATAGAAAGCTGGTTGTCAATAAAAAAAAATCAAGATTAAAAAGGATGTTTTACAAGAACAATAATTTTCCTTTGCTTTCAAGCAGAAAATACATAGGACCAGTTTTTAATGTTTTAGAAAGACCTGAACTTTCAGCAAGATTGTCTTCCTCTGGAAACATGTACATTGACCATGAAACCTGACCTAATGTTTCTATATTTCCTTATATAAAACCAACAAAAGCCTTCAATAAAAAATAATGGACTTTTTCCCGATTCATTATTGCAAATGGGGAGATAAGACTAAAATCCCTACCACTATATTTATAATAAAGTATTCAATGATGAAATAATAACATTTAAGCCTGTTAGGTGTCATAAACACATTTCATTAATTTCTGAGCCAGAATTTTAATCATATTTTTAAAAAAATTCATTGCTCTCATAAAATGTTGTGATTATCATAGTGATTTATATACAACATGTTTTCAAATTTCACTTTTAAAAAAGAAGCACTCAGTGTTTACTGTTCTAATCCCTGCAGTCCATCATTACACAGAAGAACGGATTTGTGGATAAGTTACAATCATAGAAATTGAAACGCTACCAGTTGGTCCTGAAGGTGCCTGGCAATAACGTCCATCCGTGTACAAGTGTTCTGTTATCTGTTCAGACAGAATAATCATGAATTGCAGCCAAGAGAAGCAAACAAGGACAAATACAATCTGAAATTGAATTCTCCAAATAAAGTATCTCTCCCGTAAGGTATTACTCTATTCTGCATCATCATAATTTAAGATGGAAAAAAAAATTACAAGGAATTTTCCATGGATAAATCATAAGTTTTCTTTTTAAAAAGTACAAGTAAAGATGCTTTCAAGGGTAAGTCAACAAAAATCTAAACCATTTTGTTTACATTGTCATGTCCTCACACACATAATTACAAATAAAAATTACCTTCAGCCCTTATGAGGTAATGTTTATGAGTTATTTAAGATTTCTACAGGAGTGAAATTGAAGCATATTGTCTTTTATCCCTTCTATTTAAAATTAAGCTACATGGAAAAAGAAGAAATGCATTATATATTGCAGTATTTTAAATTAACTATGGTTTGTTTTAATCACTTGCAACATATCACTTAACTGGTTAAATAACATTAAGCAAAAAATATATGGGGAAGAGTCATCACATAGGAAAAAACCTTCACCATTTTATGTCAAAAATTCACGTGTGAAAAGTTTTAATTTATTTCCCTTCACAGGACTAAAAATGCCACGATTTTATGGACAAAGAATGGCTGAAATACACATGTAAACCTTTCAATGTATAGTAAACATCCCTATATTTGTTAGCATTTCTTCCTACCAATATTAGAAATCATAAAAGCCCTGGAAATCCATGTTACAGAATATGCTAAAGTAATGTTGAAATAAAGAAAACCAATTACCTTAACTTCATTTGCTAGTGTGGACTAAAAGCCAGATTTTGACAGTGTCCCATTACCCAAGGCTATCTCAACAAAGAAATTATGCCATGTACAAGCTCCTCTGCAGTACTTTCTATTGACTTTCAACAAAAAACACAGGCTATTATCACATTGGGAAGATATATTTTTACTCCTACAAATCTTGTATAAATCTTATGTAAATGTGGCCTATAACTGGGTTTTAGCAATATAGTGCTTTAAGTTATTCTTTTTCGCCGTTTTTGTGTTGAGAACAATATTGTACTTAAGTTAATAAACTAAATTATACCAAGTAATACTATATCCAACTGATATCTTTTTAAAATATGAAAGGAAATTACATACCACTATCTAGGCATATAATAATACGGAAGTCACATATTTTAATTATAATAGCTCTGTTAATACAATATCAAGATATACTGATGATTGCTAAGTGTAGCATTTAAATAACATTTGATGCTGATAAATGTAGTTATTTCCACATATAATTTCATTTTATCTACATAACTACCCTGTGAAAAGGGAAGTACTTCAAATATCATTGCTAGTATCAGTAGTGGTATTTGTAGCATAGTATCATAACTATTTTATAGATGAGGAAACTGAGACGGAAAAATTAGATGATTTGTTCCTAATTATATGGATAACAGGTACAAGTTCTGAATCCAGATCACTTCTGTCTCTGCCTCTAGACTAAATGTTGTTACCAATTATTCCACTTTGCTCTCACCAAACATTTAAAATGGAGAAGTAACTTTTGATACTAACAGAGTAGTGACTCTGTTACTTGTCTTCTATGGATTGGTAAAGAAAGGTACGGATTTATAGTTACAACCATGTGATTTGTATATTTCAAGACATTCTAAAATTCAAAACTTTCGGTTATTGTGGCTATACTTCCACTTACCTACACCAGAAAATGGGCAAAATGTACAACTTTACAAATTCTAACACATTTTTAAAATGAGGGGCAATATGGTATAACAGGTTGAGAACTAGAAGACCAGTTTCAAATTCTTCTTCTGATATACTAGTAACCTTAGATAGGCAACTCTTTTAGATATTAAGTTGCAAAGAAGGTGATGATCTCTATTGGTAGAGGACATTTTCATCTATGGGAGAGTTCCTTACATCAATGAAACCACACAGATCAAATCTATAAATAATTGCTAATTCCATACTTGCAAGCTATCACAGTCCTGTATGCTTAGAAGGTTCCATGTGGAAGAGGAACAACCCCAATTGTGTACAGCTAAAGGAAGGATTTCTTTCATGATCCATTTTGTGTTCAAAACTATCTGGGTTCAGAATTCTGAACTTAAAATTTTACAAAATAAACATGCAATATTTACTTGATGGTATATGAAAGCTTACAGAAAAATTAGGACTTACCTTACTCCAAAGACTGATATCATAAGACCTGAAGAGGGCAGTAGAGGATAATGAATTAGCAAATAAGAGAATAAATAAATTTTCTTTCTGAACACAGAATGTAATACCAGAAACATAAAAGAAGTCACTCAAAGGCAATGTACACAATACAGATAAAGGCTTGTTACAACAAATATCGCTAAATAAGAAAGGTTTTAAATCTGAGCCAAAATTCTAGGACAAAAGAATTGAGAAAATCCCCTGAAAATACTCGAACAAGATTTGACAAGCATAGCTAACTGAAAAAACTGTTTGCAATAAGAACACATTTAAAACAATTCCTCTGAATGTTTAAGCTTCATGACTAATAATTAAAATTTTCCAAAATAGACATTAAATTGTAAAAAATACATTTATTTATAGTAAACTGTAATTCACACAAAGATTCAACTGGCTTTAAATAGGTATTTACTATTAAAGCACTAAAAATCTATTTACTTAGATTGGAGGGTAGGGTTGTTTGTTCCTTTGCAAATTTTTAAAAGTAAAATATGCATCTCTAATGCATTGCTGGTGGAGTTGTGAATTGATCCAACCATTCTGGAAGGCAATTTGGAATTATGCCCAAAGGGCTTTAAAAGACTGCCTGCACTTTGATCCAGCCATACCACTGCTAGATTTATACCCCAAAGAGATCATAAGGGAAAAGACTTGTACAAAAATATTTATAGCTCCACTCTTTGTGGTGGCAAAAAATTAGAAAATGAGAGGATGCCCTTCGATTGGGGAATGGCCATCAAACAAATTGTGGTTTCTGTTGGTGATGGAATACTATTATGCTAAAAGAAATAATGAACTGGAGAAATTCCTGAACAACCCTTCAGGAATTGATGCAGAGTGAAAGGAGCAGAACCAGGAGAACATTGTACACAGAGTCTGATACACTGTGGCACAATTGAATGTAACAGACTTGTCTACTAGCAGCAATGCAATGATCCAGGACAATTCTGAGGGACTTAAGAGAAAGAACGCTAGCCACATCCAGAGAAAGAACTGTGGGAGTAGAAACACAGAAGAAAAACAACTGCTTGATCACATGGGTCGATGGCGAAATGATTGGGGATGTAGACTCTAAACCAGTGGTTCCCAAAGTGGGTGCCACCGCCCCCTGGTGGGTACTGCAATGATCCAGGGAGGTGATGATGGCCACAGATGCATTTATCTTTCCTATTAATTGCTATTAAAATTTACAAAAAATTCATTTCCAGGAGGCTAAGTAATATTTTTTCTGGAAAAGCAGTAGGCCAAAAAAGTTTGGGAACTACTGCTCTAAACAATCACTCTAGTGCAAATATTAATAATATGGAAATAGGTTTTGATCAATGACACATGTAAAATCCAGTGTAATTGCCTGTTGGCTATGGGAAGGGGGTGGGAAGAAGGAAGGGAAAGAACATGTAACCATGGAAAAAAAATTCTAAACTAATTAATTAACTTTAAATAAAAAATAAATGAATAAACGAACACATGCACAAATAAATAAATAAATGAATAAACAAACAAACAAACAAATAAATAAATAAATAAATGGGTGGGGTGTGTGTCTGTTCAGTCAGTCAATAAATATTTATTATACTCCTACTATTTGCCAGGCTCTGTATTAAGCTCTGTGTATACAGACAGAGACCTACCTATCTTCAAAAAGTTCATTCTAATAGGGATACAAACATACAACTACATACATCAAAGTAGAAAGTCTCAGAGAGAAGGCACCAACAGTGGGTAGAATAAAAAAAGCCTCTTTGAGCTCAGATGTGGAGGATCACTCCAAACACACCAAACATGCCAAATAGCCAGTGAAAAAGGCCATAATGCTGATCCAACTCTTATAATCAAAGACATTTGCTTTACATTGTTCTGTGGTAAAAAAAACAAAACTACTTATGAAAGAATATTCTCATTTTGAAAACAACTTTCTATATTAACTATTTTTTGAAAGTTTTACACAAACAAACCTCACTACCAGCCTATGCAATGTGATATGGTACACTCTCTTCAGTGAATGGAATCCTATATTTCAAAATTATTATTGTTAATGGTATAAACTCTCAAAACAATAAATTCTCAATTTAAAGCTGATTTGTACAACTACTACTTCTTTTTGCTCTGAATACTATGTCCACTTTTTCCTACAAATACAAAGAACTGGACCATTCTAAAAACAATCTATAGTTCTTTTCAAGGCTCAGACCTTCCCCCAAAATTATTTATTTACTTTGCACTCACTTATCTGTAATATTTTTTTTGAGGACAGGAACTATTTCATCTCTGACTTTGTATCCCCAGAGCCCAACACAATGACTAGCATAGTAAAAGACCTTTTTTCCTTCTAGAAGACCATCATTTTCTTAGAAAATGGAAAACAGTCTTTATTTCCTTAATAATTAAACAGTTTCAAGTTCAAAATTTCCCAAATACTTTCAAATAAAAGTACACAGAGATATTTTAACCACCCTCCCGCCATTACATAGACTCTGTCAGGACAGACACTGTACTTTTTAAGTGGTACATAGACATCATCACAAGGTTATAGGTAATAGAAGGAATAGTAAGCCAGACAGACATAGCTAGACAGCTCAGTGGATAAAGGGCCATGCCTGGAGATTTAAGTCCTGGATTCAAATTTGGCCTCAAACATTTCCTAGCTATGTGACCTGGGCAAGTTACTTCACCCCAATGGCTTAGTCTTTACCACTCTTCTGCCTTGGAACTCATACTTAGTATTGATTCTAAGACAGGAGGTTAATACTTCTTAATTTAAAAAAAAATGTTAAGCCATATACTATATATTATAAGGCAATGTAAATTCTCAGACACAAAGACTTGAACTGGTTCTTGACAGGAAAAGGAATGCTAAAACCTTAAAATCATAAAAACCAGTGATGCTTTTTGGTGAAGCCTTAGGACAAACCCTAAAATTTTAGCCATTGGAAAAGCTCTAAATACTGGCCATTTTTCCCTTAAGGTGTCTACCCATCCCAGAGAAAAATTGTTACTGCACACACCTCTTTAAATGACCTTAATTAAGCCTATGTCTTCCTCTACTCTACTAATATTTATGCCTTAGTGTCTTAGCAAAGAGGAGAAAAGAAGAAAAAAAAAAGAGAAAAGCGAAAGGCCAAGAGAAATATCTGTATATAACCAATCTAATGTGTGTTACCTGAAGATAAAAATGAACTGTTTTTTAAATAGAAAGAGGCTCCTTTCCTCTACTTCTAAAAAGATTCCAAATAAGTTTAGAGGTTAAAAATCATTGCATTTTAAAAAAATGGATTTAGCTTAGGATGATATTTTTACATTGTAGTTTAAGCCCTTTTGCTTTGTGGAAAATGAATGAACAGTTTTCCAAAGAATTGCCAACTATTAACAGCTGTATATGAAATAACTAACAATGGAGAGAGGGAAGGAAGAAAAAGAAGGCCTGAAAAGTTGTAAAATTAAAATGATTGAACATGGTCTGAAGATGAGATGATGAAATGCATTTTCCTCCTCCTCTGCAGAGATGGGGGACTATAGGTATGGAACAATATATCTGGTGTCAGTTTATATTTGCTCAACAACATTTTCCCCATTCTCATTAGTTTTTAATTCTTTGTTACAAGGGATTCTTCAAGATGGAAAAGATTATATTTGAAAATAAATGAGATAAAGATGACAATGAAATTTTTAAAACTAAAATATAACCAAAAGATTGTGCCAAATCACTAATAAGAAAAAGGCAAAAAAAAAACTTTGAAATTCAGAAAATTCCATCACCAAAGTGGCAAAGATTACAAAAGATGGATGGAAATAGTGGATGATAGAGGTGCTGTGGGAATAACAGCAACTAATACCTTATTATTGGTGGGTGGTAAAAAGGGGAAAATGGGAAGATTGTGGTTGGACTGGATATTTAAAGTTTGGTCTCCAGAAATTGATTACTCGATTCCAAAATAAAAGACCTAAGTCAGGATGACTTTTATGGTGGTTTATTTACAATTAGGAAGGTGAAGGTAGGGAAAATGAGAGAGAAACTCTGGTCAGGACCGGAGGCCCGAATCAGGTAGGGCTTCAGAGGTCCCAGCAGAGGGGACACAGAGGTTAATTAAACAAGGATTCTAGCCACAAGGCCTCCTCTAAGAAGAGAGGCCTCCCCTAAGGCTAGAGCCTCCAGAAACACCAATGGAAGAGAAAGAGAGTCAGCCTAACTTACCCACGTGACAATTCAAAGAGAAGCACTCAGAGGTCTCACACAAGCTCGTTCAATGCCAAGTTCAAAGCACCAAAAGCCCCTCATAGGAAGTTTACCATCATATTTAAAAGATAGCAGTTTTCATCACTTCCTGCATCCACCTCCAGTTTCACATGGACAAATGGCAGCCTCAGCACTGTTTTGTACTGTCCAGGGAGCAGGCACTTGTTTTTGATTTGTCACTTACTATCACATGTGGGTCACAGACCTCCCCACTTAATTCTAAGTTGGGCAGGGTGACATTATTCCATTTACGCATGGGCCTGTGAATGGGTCTAACTATTCTGGAATGCAATTAAGATGTCTTGAGGCTTTGACCCAGAAGACCACTGCAAAGCAGTTACAATCAATAAAAGAGAGTCCTAGTACATTACACAAGAATTATATAGAATACTTTTTATAGTAGCAAAAAATCAAAGTAGATGCTCATCTACTGGGAAGTGGCTAATCAAATTGTGGAATATGAATTGCATGAAATATTACTATACTATATCAAACAATAAATATGATGAATACAGAGAAGCTTAGAAAGAAATGTGTAGTAAGGGAGGCAGTTTAGTGTAAGCAGAATCAGGAAAACTATTCATAGTAACTAAAAATAATATAAATAGAAAAAATAAGACAACTGAGGGGGCAGTTGGGTAGCTCAGTGGATTGAGAGTCAGGCCTAGAGATGGGAGGTCCTAAGTTCAAATCTGGCCTCAGATACTTCCTAGCTGTGTGACCCTGGGCAAGTCACTTGACCCCCATTGCCTACCCTTACCACTCTTCTGCCCTGGAGCCAATACACAGTATTGACTCCAAGACGGAAGGTAAGGGTTTAAAAAAAAAAAATAAGACAACTGAAACTAGATACTTAGGAATTGTAATGACCAAGCTTGATTCCAAAAAGATGCCCAAAAGGTACCTCCTAGCTTTCTTTGAAAAGGTCAGAGACAATGAATATAGTACATTGCATATGCCAGACTTTTTCTATGTGCTGATTAGTTCTGCTGAATTATTTGCTTTTTAATTCTTTAAAGTATTGAATAAAAAAAGAAGCAATAATAAAGATTAAAATGAATAATCAAAGTACCATACTCATTTAACAAGGCTAAGGGGAAATAGTCACTTTTAACAGTTTGAATAAGATTGTATAACAGAATGTAAATATTTTGGATATGGTAACATAGTGGCAGAGACTGGTCCTATGATGTCACAGGTATAGAGATTAGGAAACGCCCTCTACAACTATAGGCTGAAACCCTTCCTACTACCCATAGTTTTTTATTTCTTTTTTAATACTTATCTTTTGTCTTAAAATCAATACTCAGTATTAGTTCCAAGGCAGAAGAAGACTAAGGGCAGGGCAAAGGAGGTTAAGTGACTTGTCTAGAGTTACACAGCTAGGAAGTGTCTGAGGCCATTTTTGAACCCAGGACCTCTTGTCACTGGGTCTGACTCTCCATCCACTGAGCCACTGAGCCACTGAGGTGGCCCCACTCATAGTCTTAGCTGGAATGCTAAGTCTACACTTATTCAAAGTCTGTCTGGAATGTTAAGAAGTCAAATGACTTGTTTATGATCGCATTATCAGTATACATCAGAGGTAGGTATTGAACCTACATCCTTGCTAGCGGCAAGGCTAGTTCTATCTGCTATGCCATGGGGTCACAAAACAGTGTCCCCTTTGAACCAATGATCCCAATGCTAGGACTTAAAAAAATATCCAAAGAAAAATACATTTGTGTATACAAATACTCATAACTACATTATTTGTAGTTTTTTTTTGGGGGGGGGAGAAAATTTCTATTAATCAATAGATAAATATTCAGCATCTACTATGTGATGTGCCAGGCACTGTGTTCAATGCTGGGGATACAAAGAGGTGAGGACCTCACAATCTAATGGGGGAACAATATGCAAACAAATACATACAAAACAGCTACATATAGAGAAACGGGAAATAATTAACAGAAGGAAGGCATTAGAATTGAGAGAATAGAATCACATTTTTGGTTCCCTATTCTATAACACTAATGACAGATTCTCTTTCTGAAAAACTTAGAATAAAACTATATTAACCAAAATTTTATTTAATATTTAATAACAGCACTTTAAGACTTATAAAGCTCTTTACAGACATCTTAACCAAATACTGTTCCAAGTATCATCTAGGAAAGTGGTGTAATTAGCCTTGGAAAATCCTTAAATTAATCCAGGAAGGCAAAGTCCACATATCTAAAGGGCCTGGACACCTCTGATTTCATTGATCCTGGAGACCTTCTTGGTAAGGAAACTCCCCTCTACAAATGAGCACGTTCTTTTAGATAGTAGCTTAAAGCATATGTCAAACACTTATCTATAACACTTTCAAGAGCAGTTAAAATCAGATTAAAATGTAGTTGGAAATATCTAATAAAGTAAATGATATAAAACTATATTTTATTTATATATAATATTTATAAATACTACATAAAAAAATCACTTGAATTATTTGAAAGTCTATTTTACTATAAAACAAAAAGTAAATAATATTTTTTTCCTAGCACTTTCATTTTAGCACTTCCATAGTATAAATGTGACCCTGGACTGAAGGAAAAGCCAAAAAACAAGTAGATACTTATTGAACAGCAAACAAGTTTTACTACACAAACATAACAAAATGTTACTATAGTAAACCAGTTTGGCCACAAAGAAGCGATATGAAAATTAATCTCCCTTTTTTTGCAGAGGGGGTCAAATATGGATTTATTTGGTCTTTTTTCAGTTGTGTCCAACTGTGTGGCTCCTTTTAGGGTTTTCTTGGATACTGGAGGGATTGGCCATTTCCTTCTGCAGTTCATTTGACAGATGAGGAAATGGAGGCAAACAGGGTTAAGTGACTTGTCCAAGGTCACATAGCCAGTGTTTGAGGCCAGATTTGAAGTTCTCTTGATTCCAGGCCCAGCACTCTATCACTACACCACTTAGGTACCCAGAAATGTAGATTCGGAAAACTGCATATAATGTGAGATTTGGCTGACGTGTTGACACGTTGATTAGTTTTGCTAAACTATTTTTTTTTAGGGATACAACCCTGGAAGGGGGCAGAGGACAAAATATGCTGGGAAAGGTGAGCAATATTAACTCTTTCTTATGCCAAAACAATAAAATTTAAGACTCATAATGCATTATGGTCACAGAGCCATAGATTTAAAGCTAAAAAGACTTTAGAAATCATTTAGTCCAACTTCTTCATTTTACACCTGAAGGAACTGATACCAGTTCAACCTAAATTCCTTGAGGGTTAGAGACTCTTTTTATATCTCCAGTGCTAGGCACATAATAGGTACTTAATAAATGTTTAATATAACTGACTTGGGAACTGAATTAGGCATCAAATCCAGATCTTCTCACTCAGAATCCAGAAGGTTCTTCATCACACTGCCTCAGTAAATTCTTTAAGAACATTACTTCTCTTATTTAAGGTGTCCTGCCAATTCTTGAGAGAATGATCTGAAAGCATAATTCCCAAATCCCTACCCATTCTAAACTGCTTACAATTTTAGTTATCATCTGGACCCAAGCTCAGGTTAAAACACTAAAATTCTAGTGAGCTTTGGTGCACACTGCTCAAAGACTACATTCCTTCAGACATCACTCTTTGCAGGGACCCCTAATTCATCAAGTGGCCAGAGGGCTAAGAAAGATGTACCAGTGCAAAAGTGGTCTCTGAGAAGTCATAAGAGTAATAATGAAAGCAACACATGGAAGTACATGCTATCACTGACAAAGGAGCTATTCCAGCCTGTTTTTGGTTCAGGATGACATGGAAAGAGGCCAATAGCATGGGAAAGCATACTTTAAAGGGGGGTGGGGTGGGAAGGGGGGGAAATAATATGAACTTGACAGACATGAAACACTCCAGATTAGATAATCCACAACTTAATAAGTTTTAAAATTGACCACTACTTGACCTAGAAGAAAAAGAGACAAGATTCACAACTTACCTCCTAAAGCCTAAAATCAGACTCCCTCTAAAAGAATTCAAATCCAAAGGTGATTTAAAGGATTCCACTGAAAAAAAGAAGATAGCTTATTAAATCCCAGGGGGAAAAAATACTGCACATTAGTCTAAATTACAAATTTTGGAATAAGTTTATATTTGTCATTTATCAATATTTACTTTTAAAGTTTAGTTCATTATGAAAATTTTTTTAAGTATTTATGCATTATGAGTAGTAATGATAAGGAACCCCCCCTTAAGTTTGTATAGTACTTTTAAATGTTCACATTATACTCACATCTGTTTACAAGGAAAAATTTTTCAATGGAAAATAGCCACAATTAATAGTCACCAAGAACAGTAAATCATAAACATAATTTTCTGCTTATGTGGGAAATATTGGATTGGACACTAGGGAAGCACTAAGCAGAGTCCCTTCCCTGACTACATGGAGTCTAAAATAAAATGGAAGAGAAAGAAAACATAATGAAAAGTTAAAGAAAAAACCTATCCTTTCTATTTGAAGATGAGTAAGTCAATAACATCAGTAGAATGTACATTCTGAATAGGTTTTCAATATAGTGGTGATGGTTTTGGCCATTTATTGAACCATCTAGAAATAAACACTTGCTCCAGTTCCCCTTTTGATCAATGTCACACATTCATGGTCTGCAAATATAAAATAGATTTGGCTCCGCAGAGTTAATTGGCCCAAACTGATCTCTCACTTCTCTGAAATTATATTGTCTTTGTCATTCATTTTTGTACTTAGATCATATATTACTATATAGTTGTTTTGAGTGCACGAGTTTTCTTTTCCAATAGACTGTAAATTCTTTAATGTTTCCCCCTTCTTCTGTATTCCTCTACATTACTGGTATTCACAAAACACACAGACATGTTTTTAATTCTATTACTATCCTTACACTTGCCATTCACAAAAGATGTAGACTCAAGTTTTTAAACTAAATTATTCCCTGATTTTGGAATTTAAGTTACCATAGGCATTTTTTTCATTAGTTAATCAATAATAACAAAAGCAAAATGGATAAGATACACAGTAGTTCAATTCAATGTAAATGGCACAAGCATGGGCTCAATGCTAGATGCACAAAGACAAAAACAATATATTCTCTGCCCTTTTTTTCCTCCATCACATAATTCAATTATTGTTCAATTTTAATATCTTGAGTTTTCTAGGAATGGTTCTTTTCAGTACTACAAACTGAAATACTATAGAACTAGGCAGACTTACTCAAAGAATTTATAAAAGGGCTACAGAAAAATCAATACACATTTCACCAATCTTTAATAATTTGATTAAAAAATGTTAAATGTTCTATGATTTTAAAATGTGGAATAAAAGAATATACAGAATGGGTTATATTTTAAAAAGGACTCAATCTACATTCTGATAAACTCTTAAATATAATATGTATACAATAATTCAGAGAGTCTGCTTTTGAGCAGGTAAGGTTCCAAATACACCAAAACATTTATAGTAGTATTTTTTGTCAGAGTAAAGAACTGGAAGTAAAGAAGAGGTCCCTCAACTGGGGAATGGTTAAACAAAGTATGGTACATAAATGAAATAGAATATTACAGTGCTATAAAAAATGATGAATATGATTAATACCAAGAAATACTGAAAGGCTTATATGAACTGATACAAAGTAAAATAAGTAGGCCAAGAAAAAAATAGATCCATAATGACTAAGGCAATGTCAAGAAAAATTACAAGACAATAAAAAATGTATTATTGCAAAATTACAAAGAACAAACATGATCCAGGCTTGGAGAGAAGGCAACTCTCCTGACACCTTTACAAAGATTGGGTTGGGAGTGTCCTTGTAGATGATGAACAATGCATATAGTCAGACTTTTAAAATGTATTGGCTGTGAGCAGCTGGGTAGCTCAGTGGATTGAGTCAGGACTAGAGACAGGAGGTCCTAGGTTGAAATCCAGCCTCAGGCACTTCCCAGCTGTGTGACCCTGGACAAGTCACTTGACCCCCATTGCCCACCCTTAGCACTCTTCCACCTATAAGCCAATACACAGAAGTTAAGGACCTAAAAATAAATGAATGCATGAATGAAGGAATGCCTAAACAAATGAATAAATAAGTGAATACATGAATAAATAAGTGTATTGGTTGATTTTGCTGATTGTTCCCTCTTCTTACTCTTTTTATTTTAAAAAAATCTTTGAAAGGATAATTATCTAAGGGGGAAAGGGAGCACATATGAGGGAAGTCTAGGGGACATATGAACAAAAGATTTCAATAAAATTCCATTTTTTAAAAATATTATGATATAGTGAAAAAACTTGAAATTGGGAGACTGGTTCAAATCATAAATCTGCCAGATAGTGATATCTATGTGACACCCAGAAAAATTTTAAGTTCTCCCAGTGTGAGTTTCTCTGTAAAATGGAGACAATACTTTTACCACTTGTTTCATGGGATTGTTGTAAGGAAAGAATTTTTCAAATTTTGAAAGAAAGATAGTTATTAAGCCTCAACTATTCACTAAGATGATTACAATAAGAATAAACTTTTAAATTAAGTTCTTAAAATTTTTGGTAGGATGTTTTCATGCTATCAAAGAACATCTAGTACATGATTAGTTTGATAAGAAGGTCCTAGTTATCCAACATCCTCCCTTAGCTGACATTCAGAAACAGCTTTACATTAAAGTGAGTACATGTATGAAGTTGTAGAATCAAACTTCATAATACTAAATATTTTTAAATATATATAAATTTATATCTATCAGTGATAATAAAATCACTTCATGATATTCAGCTTATTGCTGTATTTCCCATTTTAATAGATTATTATTAGATTGTATAAATAACTTTGAAGTGGGCACTACAAACAGCATTATATCTATTTTTTTTAAACAAGGAAAATCAGGGCTCAGAAATCTGCAGTGAACTGTTAAAGATAATTCACCAAATAGTTAAGTGGTGAGGCTTAAAGACTTACTATTCTTTGTCCAGGGTTCTTTTGTGTTACTTAATGCTATAGGGAAGAAGGAAGTATTCTATATACATTAATTTAGGGGAACAACTGCCTTGTAACAATTTACAGGATGTTATGGTGGTTGTGGAAAAATGGAATACTTACATAATGATAAGACCTGTTCAAGGTTTCCTTTTAATGCTTCATTCCTCAATTCAGCTAAAAAGAACACATCCTCATTAACTGGACACGCATTTTCCTATGGACATAAAATATGCATGAGGAAATTATAATTCTTAGTTAATAAAAAAGAAAACTTTGATTCATAATCTCCACTTCCTCTTCACACCACTGTGTTATTTAACATCTCAATAGTCAAACAATAATTTCTTGAATAGAAAGGAAACCTACTAATTCTTTAACCTGTAGTTGAGCTAGACATTTCAAAAATGAATACTAAGAGTACCACAAAAGTAAGAGTTCTCTTCATCAAGGATTCTTATATGGGCGTAGGGAGGTTTACCCACCACCCACCTTGAAATTACATATAGAATTAATCATTTATGAAAGATGTTTTCTCTTTATGAGGACTATATTGAGGCATTTAGACTATCTCCCTTTTAAAAATAAGGAAAAAATCCACTGTAATACAGACTTCTCTGGGTAATAGATACTTATCAAATAGAAACTGTATAAGGATGGCATTCAACAAATCCTAATATAATTCTACTGTTGAGGAATGGAAAAAAAATGATATAATACAATAATTCAATACTGACTCATTTGCTTAATGATTGAATTGTCCAACATTTGACTGAGCTTTTAAAAACAGAATCTGATTCTTCTAAGGGAAAGGAAAATAAATTTCAATAACCAGGTCCAATGTTATCTGCTCCATGAAGCCTAATCCTTAACTGTCCCTCTCCCCATCCCATCAACACTCAACTTGGTCTTCATATTTCATCAACTTCGTTTTGAATTTCTTTAATAAATTAGTATTGTGTTCTTTATTTATCCTCTACTATACCATAAACTCAATGGATGCTGGAGCCTTGACTTTGCTAAGCTTAATTGGCTTGGACTGTTCATTAAAAAGGGTATTTGTCAACATACAACAGACATTTCCTAACACATCTTCTCCCCCACGTACTTTGTTCCTGCTTCCAACCCATTAATTCCGCATCTATCCTTCTGTGGCTTCCCACTGCTACTTCCAGATTCTCTTCTTTTTTTTTTTTTTTTTAAAACCCTTGTACTTCGGTATATTGTCTCATAGGTGGAAAATTGGTAAGGGTGGGCAATAGGGGTCAAGTGACTTGCCCAGGGTCACACAGCTGGGAAGTGGCTGAGGCCGGGTTTGAACCTAGGACCTCCTGTCTCTAGGCCTGACTCTCACTCCACTGAGCTACCCAGCTGCCCCCCAGATTCTCTTCTTACCTTTGTCTCAATAACCTCTCCTCCTCTGAGATTAATGCTATTCATCCCCAAGGCCCAATCCTGGCAACCATTATCACCAAACCTCCAGGTCATTCTCCTTTCCTCAATGAGTTCAGTACATGGTTCGTAATTGTTCTTTCCTCCTCAACTCCTGCCCTCATACTAGGGCAGCATACATAATGACTCTCCCATAAACATCTTAAAAGACTCAGTTTAAATTACTCACTTCTCATAACCTTCTCCTACATCCAACTCAGACACACACATGATCATAATCCCTGATCTTGCCATCACCCACAAATGTACTACCTCCATGTTGACAAATTCCAAAATCTCTTTATCTGACCATAATTTATTGATTTTTTCCACCTCTTCCTTTGCCTACCCTTCCCAAACCCTACTCTTCTTCCATACTGTGGCTTCTAATTCCTTGACCCCTCAATTCTTTTCCATGCCATCTTCCTTGCATTAGTCATTCTTTCCTCTTTCACCCATCTTGAACCCATGCAACTCTATATTGTCTTCATTTTGAGTTCCTGACCCCCTTCCTGTGCCCCACCAAGCCTAAGTCTTGGATCACTCCCACTACCCCACCACCTTTCCTCCTATACACATGTGCTTATGAACTAAGGTAGATAAAATTACACAACCATTCAAACTCAGCCTACTACAATTTTCATTACATAACCTCAACATGGCTCTTATCAACTCTTTATCTTAATTCGCCACAGTATTGCTTTCCAACCTTTTCATCTCTCTTTAAATCCTTCATGGATCCTTGTCCTCCCATCCTCTTAGCTGAGTTGCCTCTTCTCCCTTCCTCTTCATTTCCTATCACTCCTGTGCCTTTTGATTGATCCTATGCCTTTTGACACTCTCTCTTTAACCTCTGTCTTACATGATGAAATAACTTCACTCCTTACTAAAGTTAACGTAATTGAAGTATATATTCCAATCAAAGTAAGAGTTATCTTGACCCAGGATTCTTCTATATGGTGGGTTACATATCACCTACCTTGGAATTACATGGATAGTCTTGTCTCTACTCTTAATAATCCCACTGCTTCCAATCCCCCAACAAGCTGCCCTTTCTGTTCTCTCTTCTATTACTCATTTTCAACCTCTCATTATCTAATGGCTCCTTCCCCACTGCCTACAAACATGCCCTAATTCCTCCATTCTCAAAAAATTCTTTGTTTAAACCAGGGGTCGGCAACAGTTTGGCTCTTGAGCCATATCTGGCTCCACCTCCTGACCAGCCAGTCTGGGCAGAGCCCCAGGATGTGCCCCAGGGGGGCCTTCAGACCCCGCCCCATATTCCAGCTCCTTCCACCTCCATCCTCCTCCTTCTGCACACGTTTATGACTCTCAAGGCCAAAAAGGTTGCCTACCCCTGGTTTAAACCTTTCTGGTAACTGTCCTCTTTTGTCTCTCCTACTCTTTATAGCTAAACTTCCTTGGAAAGGACATATACAACAGGTTCCTGCCTCTTCTTGCCTCTCACTCTCTTCTTTTAAAAATCCTTACGTTCTGATTTAGTATCAATTCTAAGACAGAAGAGTGGCTAGGGCTGAGCACTGCCCAGGGTCACACAATTAAAACTGTCTGAGGGCAGATGTGAACCCAGGACCTCTTGACTCCAAGCCTGGCATTCTATCCACCATGCTACTTAGCTGCCCTTCTCTTATTCTCTTCTTAACCCTCTGACTTCATCATTCCACTGTTACAACTCTGTCCAAAATTACCAATGATCTCTTAATTTCCAAACCCAAAAGTCTTTCTCAATCCTTATTTCCTTCCCTATCATCTCTCTGAAGCCTTTGACACTACTGATCACCATCTGCTCCTGAAATTTTCTTTCCTTTAGGTTTTTGGGACATTATTCCTTCCTGGATTTCTTTCTCTCTCAAGTCTCCTTCCCAGTCTTCTGCCAGATCCTTATCCAGATAGTGTCCTCTAATTGTATCTCTCAGGCTTCTGTCCTGGGTACTCTTCTATTCTCGTCTCTTCTCCCTCTATACTACTTCACTTGGTCATCCACTCCCATAGATTTAACTATCATCTTTAAGCTGATGTTCCTCAAATCTACCTTCTTGCCCTAACCTCTCTGCTGACTTCTAATCTTGCATCTCCAAATGTCCTTCACAAATCTTGAACTGAATTCCAAGATTCATCTTAAATTCAACATGTTCAAAGCTGAACTCATTACATTCCCCACTAGAGACTACTACCCTATTGAAGAGAGCAATATTATCTTGCCATTACCTCAGGTTAATTCTAAATGTCATTTTCAATTCCTCACTGTCATCTTTGCCCCACAATATCCAATCTCTTGTTAAGGCCTGTCAATTTTACCTTTGCCACCACCCTGGTGCAGTCCTTTATCACTTCACACCTAGACTGTCACAACAGCCTGTCAATGGGTCTCTCCTTCATCCAATCCATCCTCTGTTCATCCACCAAAGTGACTGTCCTAAATAACAACCATGTCATGCCTCACCTTGGGCTAACTTCCACCCTACTCTCTCTGCTTCTCTTTCTCAGCAAACTCCAATAGTTCCCTACTGCTTCTAGGATTACATACAAAATCTTCTTTATTGTTCAAAGCCCTTCACAACCAAGCCTCATCCCACCTTTCCACCTTAAATTCTTTGATCTAGTGATATCAGCCTGTCACTCTTACACACACAGGACACTCCATCTCTCAGCTTTGGACATTTTCTCTGGATGTTTTCCATGCTTGGAAAGCTCCATCTTCTACTGACTACTAACTTCTTTGGATAACATTAAATTCCAACTAAAATTCCACTTTCTATGGGAAGTCTTTCCAACCATGAACTCTAATACCCTCTTTCTTTTAAGTAATTTCTTTTCATCCTTCATAAAGCTTGTTTGCATGCATTTATTTGCTTGTTGTCTCCGCTACTGGACTGTTAGGAACTTAAGGGCAGGGTCTGTCTTTTGCTTCTTTTTGTATCTCTAGTACTTAGCACAGTGCCAGCACATAGTACATGCTTAATAAATGTTTGGCTAATTTATTGACAGAATGACCAGGCTAATATTTTTTATGAATAAATCTAACAGTCCCTTCCATTGCTCAAAAGTTTTAGTAGTTCCCCATTATCTAAGTTCCAATTCAAGGTCCTCTACAACCTGGAATATCCTTTGCAGTGGGCTCTCACAGTATTCATCTCCACATATGCCATGCTTCAGTTAAACTATATGACTCACTATCCCCAGAACAGATATTGTGCTTCTCTACTTTGGGGTTTGTACTATTCATGTATGTACTCATGCAACACTTTGTTATCTAGTTAATTGTATTACATGTCATGTCATGTCCAGAAGTAAAGAGTTACATATAATAAGACTTTTCATTATATCCAATATTTAGAGCAGAGCTGCACAGTTAATAGACAAAAAAATATTAATTGTTATTTTACTGAAGGAACCAAATATTTATGAGGATCCATACTATAAGAGAGAAATGAACACAAGCTACACAAGCTACCCATGCTCACTCCTACTTTTATGGTGGTGATGACTGTGCTTCTGATAACGATCTGATTTGAAATGTAATAAGCCAATACCTAATTCACTGACAGCAGTTTAAATGAAATTAATGGTGCAGAGACAAATGCAACATTCTTTGATTCGGAACCTAAAGGAATCAGAACTGTTCTATCACATTGCTGTCCGTAAGATTTACTGCACTCTGACACATCATGAGGAATTTTCTAAGAAAAAAGTTGGTTTCACCTAGTACATGGGAGGAGCTCAATGAATGGTTGATTTCACCAGCTGTCAAGTGATCACAGCTAAGTCAAACTGACTTCCACTTTAACTTAACACTTCCTCTTTGTTGAACTCCTCCAAGAAAGAGAATATTTAGAGAAAGCTTGGTCCCTGCTGCATTAATAATTTCCAGGGCAGGAAGATGACAGGACAAATGCACAGATAAAAAGAACACAAGACTTGAAGGCAGGTATAAAACCAAGTATAAGGCTATTTTTGTCATGGAGGAGATAGTACCCGAGTTGGTATTTAAAGAATGAAAGTGTATGAATTTAACTGGTATAATGTAATGGCATGCAAGAAGCATGCTAAAGAAGAAATCAAATTCTCAGGAATGAGAGAGAAAACTGCTCAGAGGCCTGTCCCTTAAATAGGGAACTCTCAACTGCCCTGGCACTTGCCAGTCTCACACCAAGCTCAGTGCATTCTGTATCCCATGGTGGTAACTGGCAATCAAATTGACCCCATCATGGCTGCCCTTGCATGCCATTACAATTAGTGGGATGAGACTATGGAGAGGAAAATCAAGGGATAGGATATAACATGAGCAAAGCCCCAGGGGCAAAACATTTGGGGCAAATAACCGTGAAATATAATTCACATCTAGAACAAATAGAGCAAGGAAGACATTTATTTCCCTTTAGATCTCTGGATATAGAAAGAGGTCCCAATAAAATCTCAAATAAAAGAGATAGGATAAAAGACAATTTTGATTACATAAAATCAAATTTTGCCCAAACAAAACCAATGCTGCTACAATTAGAAGGGAAACAGTTACCTGGGTTAAAGTCTTTATAGCAGATATATAAGAACTGATTCAAATTTTAAGAACAAGAGGCATTCCCCAATTGATAAATTCCTAAAATAGATGAACAAGTAAAATCCTTACTTTCTGTTTTAGGACTGATACTAAGGATCAGTTCTAAGGCAGAAGAGCAGTTAGGGCTTGTGGGAAGCCAATAAGAGAAACAGAGTCTCAGATAAAAAACTGAGAATCCATTTTTGACCCCTTTTGTGATCCTTGTGATTTCTTGTTGAAAAGTATTGTGGCCTTATTGAAAAGCTTTAAGTTCCTAGCAAATGTTAAGAGGTTAACATTCTTCCCCTTTGGTCAGAAATGCAGCCAAGGCCAAGACCTTAGTTTAGCAGGGGCATTTTGCCCCTAAGAAAAGTATTCTCAGACTTAGCTTGCTGATAATCATGCAGCTGAAGGTCCAGCCTGGTTCTTATCTTCACCTTGAAGTTTCTGAGTTTCTATGTGTTGTCTAAACTCATTGCAATGTCTACGGAGCTGTAAAACTCTCTCTGTGCTTGTGGGTGAAAGGGAGTTTGAATTTTCATATATAATAAACTTTTGACTCAATGGCACTTCGGAGAAGCAGCTATGAGTTAACAGTCAAATCGTCTCCCCTGTCCCATTATTTCCTTATCAACTAAGCTGTCCTTGTCAGATTATCAGAGATGATAGATAGATCTTGACAAGGGCTAGGCAATGGGGGTTTGACTTGTCTAGGGACACACATCTATGAAGTGTCTGAGGACAGATTTGTACCCAAGTCCTCCTGACTCCAGGCCTGAGCCTCTATCCATTGAGCCACTAGCTGCCCCAACAAGGAGTTTTCGATGGAAGAACTCAGGATATCAACAACCATATGAACTGGTGAACCATAAAGTAAATAGAACCAGCAGAACAATTTATTCACTAACAACTTTAAAGACAAGCATCTTGGAAAAACTCATAAATTCTGATTGATGCAATGGCCCAACATGATTCTAGGGCAGTGATGAGCAAACTTTTTAAAGAGGGGGCCAAAGGAAAGGAAATGCTCATCTGTCAGTCTGTTTCTAAGGCAACTCTTTCGAAGTTTCATTGTATTCATCAGATTAGGAATAATATCCAGCGGCAGGACAGAACATATCAGGCCCTACCCCCCCATCTGGCCCACAGGCCATAGTTTGCCCATCACTGTTCTAGGGGATCTATGATGACAATGAAACATGTTTCACCCTATAGAAAAATAATGGACATAAAGCAGAAGATTAAGACATGCATTTCTGGATAAGATCAACTGGGCATTTGTTTCTCTTAGATTATTTGTTTGTTTGTTTTTTCTTTTCTTCCCCCTAATCCCTAAAGGGTTTGGAGAGAAAAATACTAGTTAACTGGCAAGGGGAGAAGTAATATTTCAAACTGTGACTGATAAGGGTCAAGTGACTAACAAATACAGGGCAGAAGGGATAGAGGATAGGAGGTGACACCAAAGGAAAAATGCTCATCACACAAATCTTGCCTTTATCATAAATTTCAAGTTAATATTTATAATGAAATCAATAAACTTTAGAGCTTTTTACAAATTATGTCTACAAGAAGCACAGCAACAAAGTCAGGAAGACCTAGCTCAAATCCTGTCTTTTATCTGTCTTTATGGCCTTGGCCAAGTCATTCATGGTTTGATTCACTCTCTACAAGTCCAAATGCAAAGGAAGGCACCCATCTGTGTGGACTCCAGATGCTACATTTACTACTGAAAGACTAGGACCGACCCCTATACCTACCCTCAACATAGAACTGGCATGTGGGTAACTGGTTCTTAGATCTTCTCCAAATATTTTTTTTTTCTGAAGGAATATAAGATGGGCTGGGACCGTGATCTATAGTCTCAAGCTAAAGAAATCAACCCATATATCAAAAGTAAAATCAATATTTGACTCACCTGCAATACAGCACGTGCTGATTGTATACTATCAAAAGAGGGAAAAACATAATTCCCATATGTTTCAGCATCAGGATTTACTCCCAACTCATGCATTTTTTGGATAACTTCAATAATGCCTAGAAAGAAAAATAAAGAAGCACAGGGATAAAACAAGTAGACTTAATCATAAAAGACTGAGTTCAATTTTCCTTAAGATTAAAAAAAAAAACAACAAGTTTAAGTAGCTACAAAATAATTTTTTAAAAGGCAATTAAAGGGGGGGAAGCTGGGTAGCTCAGTGGATTGAGAGTCAGGCTTAGAGACAGGAGGTCCTAGGTTCAAATCTGGCCACGACACTTCTCAGCTGTGTGACCATGGGCAAGTCACTCGACCCCCATTGCCCACCCTTACCACTCTTCTACCTATGAGCCAATACACAGAAGTTAAGGGTTTAAAAAAAAAAGGCAATTAAAGGGGGCAGAAGGGTGGCTCAGTGGATTGAGAGTCAGGCCTAGAGACGGGAGGTCTTAGGTTCAAATCTGGCCTCAAGACCCTTCCTAGCTGGGTGACCCTGGGCAAGTCATTTAACCCCCATTGTCTAGCCCTTACCACTCTTCTGCCTTAGAACCAATACACAGTATTGATTCTAAGACAGAAGGTGAGTGTTTAAAAAAAAGAAAAAGGCAATTAAAGACTGGCAACATCTTGACAAACACAAAGGAATGGGGGGAAAAGGAAAATGAGAAATAAAAAATGCTAGGTACAAAAAATAAAGCCTTCCACTCCCACTATGAATTAAGCACTGGGTACTCCTGAGCTAGAGGAAGTTGCACAAATCCAAAGCATTCAAGTAATCACATTATCCATTACAAAACACATTTCGGACTCAAGTAAAATAGCATAAAATATCACTTGAAAGAAAACTTATGAGGACTAAGAAAGAATCCTTAATGGGCTGCTAGGTTCAAGACATACAAGTCCTTATATTACAAAAATAGAACTGCATTCCAGAGTATGTGCAGCAATGACAAAAGAGTACATGCCTCTGGCTACAGGAATGCTAGGTAGGCTTGGCCAATGCCCTGGGACAGGGAGTTATAGTGGATGTTTTTCTTCAGGAAATTCAAAGTAAGTAAAGTTCAAAATAGGATTATCAAGAACACCTGTAGGAAAATCTACTTACTTCTAACTTTTCACTTTTTCAAGGGTTTTTAAAACACGTAAGTAAATTAAGAATATAGACATTTTGCATTCTAATCACAAGACGCTATGATTTCATTGCCTTTAAACCTGATGCCATTTGTCTTAGTTCTTATAAGACCTTTGTCTTTTTTCTTCATAACAGACATCAGTCTTTTTTAAAAGCCTTGCTTTTCATCTTAGAATCGTTACTGTGTATTCATTCCAAGGCAGAAGAGCAGTAAGGACTAGGGCCCAGTAGTTCCCAAACTTTTTTGGCCTACCACCCCCTTTCCAGAAAAAATATTACTTAGCCCCCTGGAAATTTTTTTAAAATTTTAATAGCAATTAATAGGAAAGATAAATGCACCTGTGGCCATCACTGCCCCGCTGGATCGCTACAGCACCCACCAGGGGGCAGTGGTGCCCACTTTGGGAATCACTGGACTAGGCAATGGGGGTTAAATGACTTGTCCATGGTCACACAGTTAGGTGTGTCTATGGTCAAATTTGAACCTAGGACCTCTAGTCTCTAGGCCTGGCTCTCAACCCACTGAATCATCTAGCTGCCCCCAGATGTTTGTCTTTTTAAAAGAAGTGATAGTCTCCTTGAATTTTTCTTTGTCTTCTGGCAATTTTCAGATAAAGAAATCAAAAGTATCAATAAGCACATGAGAAAGTGTTCTAAATCTCTAATAATTAGAGAAATGCAAATCAAAACAACTCTGAGGTACCACCTCACACCTAGCAGATTGGCTAAAATGATAGCAGGGGAGGGTAATTAATGTTGGAGGAGATGTGGCAAAATTGGGACATTAATGCATTGTTGGTGGAGTTGTGAACTGATCCAACTATTCTGGATAGCAATTTGGAATTATGCCCAAAAAGCGATAAAAGGCTGTCTGCCCTTTGATCCAGCCATACCATTGCTGGGTTTGTACCCCAAAGAGATCATAAGGAAAAAGATTTGTACAAAAATATTTATAGCCATGCTTTTTGTGGTGGCAAAAAACTGGAAAGTGAGGGTATGCCCTTCAATTGGGGAATGGCTGAACAAATTGTGGTATATGCTGGTGATGGAATATTATTGTGCTCAAAGGAATAATAAACTGGGAGTTCCATGTGAACTGGAAAGACCTCCAGGAATTGATGCAGAGTGAAAGGAGCAGAGCCAGAAGAACATTGTACACAGAGACTGATACACTGTGATAAAATCAAATGTAATGGACTTCTGTACTAGCAACAATGCAATGACCCAGGACAATTCTGAGGGATTTATGGAAAAGAACGCTACCCACATTCAGAGGAAGAACTACAGGAGAGAAAACACAGAAGAAAAACAACTGTTTGAACCCTTGGGTTGATGTGGACATGATTGGGGATATAGACCCAAAAGGACCACATCAATGTAACTATCAATAATATGTAAATAAGTCTTGACTGACCCCACATGTTAAAACCAGTGGAAATGTGAGTTAGCTATTGGGGGGGAGGGGAGGAGCCTGAGGGGGTGAAGGGTAAAGTAAAAACATGAATTATGTAACCATGGAAAATTTTTCTAAAAATAAAAAAAAAACTAATTTAAAAAATTAAATAAAAAATTAAAATCAAATAATAAAAGAGGTGATATATTCACATACTTAAGAGACATTTTGATTTTTCTGAACAAAATTAATCTTCTAATTTCAAAACTCTTTCTTTTATGAGAATTATTTAATCCTTCTTAATAGTCTGAAACTGTTCATGCATCAGAATTTATTTCTGACATAAAAATGACCTGGCAAATGTTATAGTCAATATACATAAAGGATCATATTTTTGCATTAATAAAAGTGGAGGAAACTACATTTCTCAAGAAATAACAAAGATACAATTTTTAATATTTATCAAACAAATTTCTCCCTTAAAAATCTATGCATTTTTTTCAAGGTGTCATCTACAGAAAAATGACACCTTGATGAATATTTTATATAAATCATAATGTTGTACTTCTCTCTGAGCCCTTAACAATATATAAAGGATTAAATTCTGCATCTCTGCACAACGATGCCTTGAATAAGATTCTTATTCTGTTTCAAAATACAGAAAAATATAAAAAATTATTCATTTTTTTCCTACCACTTTTAAAATCTCAACTGCCAAAATGTCTGCAAGAAATAAAATTACTTTGAAAATTGGGCAAATGTAAAAAAAAAAAAAAAAAAAAAAGGCAAGTTTTCATATTAGGAAACGATTCAGGTTAGTAGAACCACTTACAGAAGTCTACAGAACTAACTCTGTGACTGAAAAACGAGAGAAAATTGACTCCTCACTTTAGGAGATCTAGGTTTATTCTGACTTGGGATAGAAGTCCATGAAAACAAATGTACAACACAATTAAGATTTTTGTTACATATTACTACCTTTATCTGCAGTTTTCTAAAGACTTTACCAAAAAAATCTAGAAACTATCAGTCCGTTACGTACATGCTAATTAGAAAATCAACTTCTAAATAATAAAATTTATGTTCCTAGATATTACTGAATACTTCCAAGTTCAAATCACTACACAAAAAATGAATTAACTCTTTTTTTTTTCACCTCCTTAAACCCTAACCTTCCGTCTTGGAGTCAATACTGTGTATTGGTTCCAAGGCAGAAGAGCAGTAAAGATAGGCAATGGGGATCAAGTGACTTGTGCAGGATCACAGAGCTGGGAAGTGTCTGAGGTCAAATTTGAACCCAGGACCCTCCTGTCTCTAGGCCTGGTTCTCAATCCACTAAGCTACCCAGCTGCCCCCTGAATTAACTCTTGAAAACTGTATCACAAACATTTAACAAGAGAAAACAAGTTTAAAAAGAGTTTGGACAGTGATGGGCAAACTACAGCCTCCTGAACCATTCAATCTGGCTGCGACATTATTCCTAATCTGACAAATACAATGAGTAGGAGACAATACAATGAAACTTCAAAAGAGTTCCCTTAAAAAGACTGACAGAGGAGCATTTCCTTTCCTTTGGCTCCCTCTTTAAAAAGTTTGCTCATCACTGTGTTTGGATATACAAAAACAAAACAAACAAAATAAAACACCCAGCCCTTACTCCAAGGAGTTCATATTTCTATCACCTGTATCTAAAGCTTCTATGGCTAGTTGTTAGTGGCCTACATGGCCAAGGAACACTCTATGGCTAACAGGCTGACGTAACTATAAACTGTCAGCAACAAAAACCATTTGAAAGCATTTAAGTTTTAATTAGTCATAAATTAGATAATACTCTACAATGAACTGTAACTTTCCCACCATTTCTGGAATGAGAAGAAAAAACTGGCCTTTCATAAATTAGGAAAACCTAACACACTTTTCATATTAGACATGTGATATCAACTTCTTTATTAACTATTCATTTTAATATCTTGTCCCACAGCATCCTCTTAGCAGGTTGGGGAAAATGTTCTTTTACTATTAATTATCTCTTTAAAAAGGTTCTTTTAAATGATCTGAAGTAAATGCAGAAAATACCATTAATGAGGTTTAACTGCTACATAAAATACTTTTTTGATTTAAAATAACTTTGAAAAAGGTATGATTTGTTCAATTGAGATTTGTAAGACATGTAAGGAAGTTTGCAAACTTCTGTTAGATAACCCAAATGCTCCTATTTTTATCTCATTCTCACTTTTCTTGATAAGATTAAGATAGAAAGGTCTGGAGACAAGCTGCCATCCTATTATTCTTGCATACTTAATATTCTACAGACAACTGAAAGGGTAGATGAAATAATTGCTTTTTGTTTTCACATGTATGTAAGCTCATCCTTTGTAGACTAACCAAAAAGCATCTTTAATAAAATTCCAGAAGTAGACTGAATAACTAAATGCCCCATTCTGTTTATATAGGACATTCTTTGCTCTCCTCTTCTAGGTCTTTGTTTTGGAAAGCTTTTTTTCCTGTGTAGCAATGAGTATGAGCAATATTAAGAGCAATGTCCTTAAGACTTAAGATCAATATTAAATCCAGGCAATCATCACCAACAATGTGGTCAGATACTGTTATGGTTCCAGGACGGTTTACTGGTTGAGTTATTTAGGTTATTTGTAGGTCTATATTTTTAGTATGAAAATTTGTAAAGCCTATGAAAGACAGGGAGTTTCTGATGTGGAATCCAAGCGACCAGATAATTTCTTGCCAGGTGCTCGATTTTTACAGCCTACTGTAGAGCTATATTAGAATGTCTACTATTTCCTTGCATTCATCTACATTGATTACTAAGTCTGAACGCCTTAAAGATAACCCTTTTGTAATTTATGATGGTTAACAACCTGATCCTGAATTGCAATCATCATCATCATTAAGTGCTGTTGCTCGCTTTTTATAAAGGCCAATCCCCCAGGTTTCAGAGAAATCTGTATCTTCAATTGTGTTATAACAATTCTTTATGTCATTAAGTTCTCACCTTTTGTATTCATTTCACAATTCCATAATGCATCTTGACCCTAAATTAGTTTGGTTGTTTTTAGTTTCTATCCATTCTCAAAAACTTGATAGCTATTTAGAGTTCTCAAACAGTGCAAGAAGCTGGGTTTATTGGGATTTGTGCTAGAGGACAAAACTAAGACCACTAGGACCTGTCTAAAGCTGGAGATTAAAAATCCAGCTTTCTTCAAATTTGCTTAAAATTAGGGTCAGTCAGATATTTGTAGTGGCAACCTTAAGATATTTTGTGTGATTGTTCAAAGTTATTTCTCAACAATATCTGTTTTGCATCATTTTCTACTCAGAAGAATGTATACCTTTCACTCAAACAAAGTTAATTCTCATTTCTGTGTGTGTGTGTTTGGTTTCAGGAAGCTTAATATGGCAAAGAGCAATAATAACTATTCAGCTTATCTTTAAGAACAACCTGTTTACTGTGTTAATTAAGGTGAATTTACTCTTAATATTAAGAAAAATTGTAGTTAAGAGATCCTATCGCTGGCAAATAAATAAATAAATAAACCAAAAAAAAAAAAAAAAGGATATGTACAATTCTAAAGACTAACATAACTGAGAATCATATGAATTATCTGATAAACACATTTCCCAAAGCAAATTGAAATCTTTTAAGTGTTTTTAAAGTGTGATCAAGGTTATTGGGAGGGAAGGAGGTGCACTTAATTTTTTACTCCTCCATATTCTTATATCTAAGGTTTATTGTACAATAAAAAGAGTATGAATTAACCCAATTAGCTTATGGGACAGGAAGAAAGGAATGAATGATAGCTCTGCTACAAGGCAAGATGAGAAACCTCAAATATCCATTCCCTTCAAGCTCTAAGGGTCACACTTTTCTTACCAGGGAATTGAAGGGCTTGAATTAGATGATTTTTATCTATAGTCTCTTCTAATTATGATTCTATGGTTTTGTACCCTGGACTGGGGAGTTGGGGAAATGTGGGTTCAAACTTTGCTTTTGACATTTATAGCTATGAGATCATCACAGGAAAACCACTTAAATGTGAACCTCAAAATGTCCTCAAGAGTTAGTTCTCCACTAAATAGATTTACTGCAAGCAAAGTCAGATCTTTGATTTCAGACTTTATATTTAGTATTATTTATATTTATTTTTATATTTAGTATTGGATACAACTAAAACTTCTTTAAGGAGATACTAGCATGAACTATAAATTTTAAAAAGTGCCCTTTGCCCCAAAATAGGCTTCTGGATATATTTGTGCACTCACCTTCCTAAGGTGAATTTCATAACAAAGCCCTGATTTAAGCTCAGGTATTGTTCAGGGAATCAGACTTCACTAAATAATCACTTAAACATTTCACAAACAGTTACCACATATATTTTGGGATTTCATCATCATAAAAACAAAAAAAATTTTAGAGGTTGTTTTTAAAAGATTAAATCAGTGAGATAATATATGAACCAAAGTTTTCACAGAATGATGCTAACTTTCTGTTTCAGAAACATGAGGTTATAGGTGACCGTGGAGTTTCAGAATCAGAAGATATGTAAAGAGTTAATAAAATTGAATATTGTTTTCACAAAGATTTTTCTAAAAAGGATTTAGAGACTTTTATAGTCAGAAACAATTAGGGAATAC
The DNA here is from genome assembly GCF_016433145.1 of Gracilinanus agilis. Taxonomy (NCBI): domain Eukaryota; kingdom Metazoa; phylum Chordata; class Mammalia; order Didelphimorphia; family Didelphidae; genus Gracilinanus; species Gracilinanus agilis. Next base: position 91,391,991 of record NC_058131.1, read on the forward strand.
TTGTTTCAGCATTTTTTCTAAACCCGAACACAACTGTATATTTAAAATAAAATTGCAATATGAAGAGTCTGTTAAAAGCACTTTTTTTGTGTTTGTGCGTCTTGTTTGTCACCCAATGTCACACTAACAACTCTGCATCTCATTCGAGAGCACATTATACTGTGAGATAAGAGGGAAAAGACCATTTTTTGTTTCCCCAAGGGGAAAGTACTTCTGTTAAAAGCATCTTTTTATGAGACTACTCTTTCTGAATTACCAGTAACGCAAACCAAAGAATTAGACACTGTACTCTAAAATTTAATATTTGTTCCATTCTTATTCATAGCCCATAGACATCCCATGTGTAACAGGGAAAAGTGTGCTAAATGCTCAAATGTACTTAAGGACCCCAAAGACTGCATTTCTGCCCTTCAATCAGCATGCTGTCAGGTCATGATCACTTATCCAGCAGTAGGAGTTTCCTTACCTTTTCTATTACTGTAACTAAAATCAAATTTAGCTTATCAGTTAAAAGGAAAAAAAAAATGTTTCACAAAGAAAACTATTAAGCATCTCAATTGTTTTAGTGAAATCTAAACTTGGGATATAGCTTTACTTTGAAAGCATCTATAAATATTTAATTTTAAATGGACTGTAATAGCAAGAACCAAAAGCCTTCATTTTAAAAGTTAATAATGCACAGTATTTTGTCATTATGTTTTCATTATGAATCTGTATTCAAAAAGTAAAATAAATGAAATTAAAAGCCATATAATGTTCATTTTTTTTAAATGTTTGAGGGAAATATGTATGAGTGAACATTTGCCCATGTCCAAAAGAAATTCTTCTTTTCTGAAGAGATATCACCAAAGACTGTAATTAGGTCTGTACAGATGCTCCAAGAAGTAATCATCTTTAAAACTGAATTCCTGAATTATTATGCAATTAGCAAATAAGGAAATACAATAGCTAACCTTGAATATTTTTGTCCTTTTGATGTCCAGTTAGCAATGGCCAAAAATAGTGTGGTCTTATAGGAGTTTTCTGTTCCTTCATTACCTTCATGAGGTCAGCTGCCAAAGCTGGAAAAAAAACCAGGAATATTATAAAGACTATTTCAGGAGAAAATCTACTCCATTTATTTTCAATTTAAGAATGGAATACCAGTTTTCCTGTCTTTCAGAGCACAATATAATGTGAACTGTAATGGGGAAACATGAAGCTTCTCTTCCTTTAACTTCAGACAAAATTCTTCCAACTTGTTGAAGGGCTAAAAGAAAATAAATACATATCATTAGTTTTCTTTCATTTTTCTGCAACTAGTCCAATATTTTTTTCAACAATAGTATGAAGGAAAAAGTCTACATTTGCAATTATCACACTCTTATCACAAATACCTAAGAACTCAACAATTTTCTTCTTTTTTCCCCCTCTGTAATTCAATTCTTAAATGGCAAGTTTTATGAAGTAAAGAATAACTGAATACCGTATTCATAGTGACGCAATGTTGTAAAAAAAAATTGCCAAAGTTGTTTAGGTTTGAAGTATTTTCATGTGTATTCTCCAAGAGTGATTTTGGACATGACATTAAAACTTGCATTGCTACATCTTCCAATCTTTCTGTCACTAAACTTAGACAGAGGTTCATCACATCTAGAAAATAAACAAAGATAATACATTTGCTATAAATTAAATAACATTATACTCCAGTTATTACTCAAGTTATCCCTTACTTTAAGTCATATTCTCACATTTAAGAGCAATTTGTAGCCCGGGAAAATGGATTATCACCCAGAAAACATTACAATGCAAAGATATGGATTATCCTAAGTCATTAACTACAGTTTAAATTTAGATACTTTTAGAAAAAATGTCTTCCCAATAACATTAAAAGATATAATTCAGATTTTTATCAACTATAAATATCTTTTAAAAATTAACCTGGAATATATCTTCTTTCATATTTCATGCGTTCCAAAATTTCTGAGACATACTGAGGATATCCAGCCTTGCTGAAGCTAAAGATAATTTGCATTAAATCTCTGTCCATGAGGTAGTTATCAGTCTTCTCCATCTTTTCCAAAGTCTGTAGATAATTTCAAAGTAATACATTAAGGCATCCATTCATATTTAAATGTAAAAGATTTTTTTCAAAACTAAAATAATTACTATTTCTAATGATAAGAATTGTTCCATTAAAAAGAATATATTTCAATTTAGGAACTTAGCCATTGGCTATTAAAATAACATTAAACTACTAAATAATACACAATTCTCCCTAAATAATACAGATCATGCTCCAGATGGCAAAGTGGGAGTAAATTCCACTTCTATTTTCTTGCCTTGTTAGATAATCAATTTAATGTTAGATGCTTAAAAAACAAGAACAACTCTTCAAAATGTAATTTATAATGAATGAATCATACCTTTCTAACACTGTCAATGTCGCCTTTCTCAGCATATGCATTCAGTAATGTTAAATAAGTATCTGGACCAGGTTCAATTCCTGCTTCTCTCATCACTGAAAGAATATTCTCTGCATTTTGCATATCCCTGTAAATTATTTGAAAGATTTTTAAAAGATTTTCTTATTTAAACAAGTCTGCTTCCATTGATCCAAAATTGGTTTATTGTCTAAGCAGTAAAATACGAGATTCAAAATAGCTTTTATGGATTAAAACAGTGTTCTAAAGTTTAAATGTAGGTAATCTCAGTCCTAGGTTTTTGATATATCAAAATATAAAACCCTATTATTTTACAATGAACTTTTACAAATGATCCAATAATTAAAGGGATATCCAGTAAGACTGATTTAACCTGATAAATTAATCTTATGACCAAAATTAACCACCTCTAAGAATAAGATCACCACTTAAATTATGTTTCAACATTTTTCAGTTATAAGGCTATTATTTTATCTCACATGGATAAATTGGGTGAATCTTAATATTTGAAATAGAAATTAATTCTAGATTAATGATAAGATTAAGCCTAATTTAGTGGAAATAGGGAAAATGTTAGAGAAATAATGTATTTATTATTTCTTGTATGATAATTCAGATTTCCAACACATAAAGAGTCATGATTTGGGATTTTTATGTCCTTAAACAATTAAAATTGCTTATTTTGTATTACCCGGCTCTTGCATGCCCTGTCACAAGTGTACTGAATACTATTTCTGTGACTGGAAGATCTTTTGTCTTCATAAATCCAAGAATCTTGCTGAAAAATAAAAGAAAAGATGTTAATCAGAAAAACTAAAATATAATAATGGTAGCCTTAGGATCAGTTCTTAAGAAATTCTTTAACTTCTTAAATGGTAATAAGAGAAATATTTTCAGTGGTTATCTGTTTTATCAGTCAAGTTCACTAGTCAACAGCATAGGACCAATTTAGCAAAAATTGAAGCTAAGAAAAGAGCATTAGCAAAGAACTAACTCAGGAAGAAGTCTGTAAGAGTTCTATCTAACTCAACTCACAACATCCTACAGCTGAAGAAACTGATAAAACTAGAATCTAAGTGACCAGTCCTAGGCCCAACCAGTTATCTTAGAGGCAGGATTTGAACCCAGGACCTCAGATTCCAGAGCCACATTTGTTTTATAGATGAACTGTTGATAATCAGACTTCTCTCACATTGATGTAAAGAACAGGCAAGTCAGGAAGCAAATATACAATGTAACAATGAAAATGGAAAGCACAACAACCACCACTCAGCAGTATAATCATTGTAGAAAATGGGCAAAGTTGAGAAAACACACCTCTCTCTGCACTGGAAAAGTAAAGGCCTTGGGATGGAGAACCCTGAATTTAGAATTATCAGGGAGTTTTGTGTTGATAGCTTTTGCTGCATTATTTCTTCATTTACTAACAAAGGATGGCTCTCTGGATAACAAGAGAGACATGTTTGGAAAGAAAAGTAATATCAAAGCAGGACATATTTTTTTAAAAATACAGCTGGCACTTAAAAAGGATAGTCCATAAACAAATGGGATTTCCCAAGTAACTAAGTACTCTTCTTAAACAACAACCAACCAACTCATACACAGATGAGTAATATGGAACATTAGCCTCAAAATCAAATATATAACTGATTTTCCTTTGGTGTAAAGGATTTTATTATATATGTTATGTTACCAAGAACCTTAAGTAAATTATTCATGGACTTGCTTTCCAATTCAAACCAGATGATTTTAATAGTTATGCAATTTCCCCATTTTAAGGGAAATGTTAAGAAAATTTCTACACACAAATGATATGTGAAGTCGTACCTGGCACCTTCAATATCTCCTTCATTACAATAAGCAGCAATCAGCCTTTGGTATGTAACCTGTCAAGAAAATGGAAAAACTAATTTTTTTTCAATTTGGAGGAAAAATTGGGAAGAGGTCTCATGATGTCCTTCCCCACAAAAGAGACGACTTACTCGATTGGGCTGAATATTTGCTTCTTCCATTTTTGCCAAAAAATCAGTTGGTGAGAATTTATGTTGATTCTGAAGATATACTTTAAGTAAAGCATTGTAGTGGCTTATATCATATGTCACACCTGGAAATAAAATGTTAAGCCATTATTTTTTTAAAAAGGTTAAATTACCTACATCATATCATCCTCACAAATTGGAATAACACAAAAACCTCCATTTCACAAAAATATCAAACACAGCACAGACAGGCAGTAATATCACCTGTGAAACTAAATTTAGAATTATCAACTCACCATGTTAAGGAGACCTGAACCTACCTACACAAAGGATTTGCTAGAATTAAGTGCTACCTAAGCATTTTAAATAATAAGTGGTCTCTTTATATTTCTTTAATATAATATATATATAATATAATATATATAATAATAAGTGGTCTCTTTATATTTCTTCTATATGTTTAAAAAAATTTTTTTAACCCTTTCTATCCTAACAACTCTACAGAAAAGTGGAAGGGCTAGACAAACATGATTAAGTGATTTTCCCAAGGTCTCACAGATAGGAAGTGTCTCAGGCAAGATTTGGACCTAGGTCCTCCAAGCCTGGTGTTCTATCCACTATGCTACACAGGTGCCCCTCTTGTATGTTCTTAAGTATATTCTTGTAGTCTCCTCAATAAGAATGCAAGTCCCCCTTAAGTAGGGACTGTTACACTTACTGTTAGCATTCCTATCACTGGTATAGTGCCTGGCACATAGCAGGTGCTTAAATGATAACTGTTGGCTGATACAGTGATTAGCCTTCGCAAATGCTCAGTTATTACAGTAGTAGACTTCTTATAGTTCTTCCTCTCAGAAAATACTGCTAACATTACCACTCTGAGCATGTGCAAGAATAATTGGGAGGGAGCCAGAATTTGACTCACAGAACATCCACATGAAAAAACGCTTATTAGTTCAGTCATAGCTACAATTTGTAAGGCTTGTCTGTGTTGCGATACTTTCCTTTCACAAACTCACATGATCTCAGTCAAAAAAAAAAAGAATTTTTATTAACAGAACCATAGGATCTGAGGTCCCCAATCCTACCCATGCCTGAACAAGCCCTAAAGCTAACCAATCAAGTTATCCAGCTCTCCCTTGAACACTCTGTTTGAAGGGAGCTGCCAGCCTCCTAAGATAGGCCATTGTGTAAACAGCCTTACATAAAACTTAAATTGACCTCTTTGCAACTTTTATTGACTGCTTCCGAATAGAAAAGTCCAAATAAAAAAAGCAATCTTTTTTATGAATACAATAGAATATTATTGGGCTGTAAGAAATAACAAAAATGAAAGATTCAAGGAAAACCTGGGATAGCTGATATGAAATGATACAGAATGAAGTAAATACAACTAGAACAGTATATTATATGTATGTGTGACATATAACTATAATAATGTAAAGGAAAACAATTTTGAAAGACTTGAGAACTATGATTACAACAATACCCAATTATGACTTCAAATAGCTGATGATGACCTGGACAGAAGAGGTGACAAACTGGAGGTTCAGAATGGGAACTCTTTTCTTAGAAATAGCTAATTTGACAATTTGTTGATCTTCATTATTCTAGTGACAAGAAAGGGTATTTAACTGATGGGTGGTAGGGAAGCTGATGAGTAGTAATATAAATATAAAAAACAGGAATGCAAAAAAATTAAATAAAAAAAGTATCTGAAGTATTTTTTTGAAAAATATACAGATGACAGAATACAGAACATAGATAAGCAAAAGTTTTATTACTAGTATTATATGAAATTTTAACATATCCTTTTTTAAAAAAAATGTAAACCCTTATATTCCATCTTAGAATCAATACTGTGTATCAGTTCTAAGGCAGAAGAGTGGTAAGGGAATGTAAGTAAGGCAATGGGGGTCAAGTGACTTGCTCAAGGTCACACAGCTAGGAAGTATCTGAGGCCAAATTTGAACCCAGGATCTCCCATCTCTGGGCCTGGCTCTCAATCCATTGAGTTAGCCAGCTGCCCCTTAACATATATTTTTAAATATTATCTATGAAGGTCAATTTTTCATATGCAATTTTTTTCTGCTTATCCTATTTGAAATGTTTATTAAATTAATACCCTGGATCTTCATCTAGGTCACATCCTCTAACCACAGGTGTTCCTCAGGACTCTAATGTATGCCTTCTTTTCTTCTCCCTCTATTGTACTTCATTTGGTGAATCAATAACCATGGATTCCATTACCATCTTTAGCTAATGATTCTCAGATCTCCCTATCCTGCCCCAACTTCTTGGTTAACCTCAAGTCTCCCATCTTCTTAGCTTGCCCTTTGACCCAGCCATACCACTGCTGGGTTTATACTCCCAAAGAGATCATAAGGAAAAACACTTGTACAAAAATATTTATAGCTGCACTCTCTATGGTGGCAAAAAACTGGAAAACGAGGGGATGCCCTTCAATTGGGGAATGGCTGAACAAGTTGTGGTATCTGATGGTGATGGAATACTATTGTGCTCAAAGGAATAATGAACTGGAGGAATTCCAGGTGAACTGGAATGACCTCCAGGAACTGATGCAGAGTGGAAAGAGCAGAACAAGGAGAACATTATACACAGAGATGGATACACTGTGTAAAATGGAATGTAATGGACTTCTCTACTAGTAACAATGCAATGATCCAGGACAACTATGAGGGACCTATGAGAAAGAACACTATTCACATTCAGAGGAAGAACTAGGAAGAACTGTGGGAGTAGACACATGGAAGAAAAACAACCGCCGTATCACAAGGGAGGATGGGGATATAAATTAGGGATACTGACTCAAAACAAGCACCCTAACGCAAATATCAACAATATAGAAATAGGTCTTGATCAATGACACACGTAAAACCCAGTGGAATTGTGCGTCAAAACTACGGGAGGAAGGGAGGGATAGAACATGAATCCTATAACCATGAGAAAATGCTCTAAATTAATTAATTAAATAAAAAATTTTAATTAAAAAAAGAGTTAAAGGATATAACTGGCTCTCACCATATCTTTATATCCTTGTGCCTCTTCTCTCTTCTTCTCCTGTCTCCATATCTTCATCTCCCTATCCCTCTCTCCTGAATTATTGGAATCCCAAAATGTCATAAGGCTTGAGCTTTGGTCCAATATATATTAAGATGAAATTTTACAAGGGTAAATTTAAATCAAATGTTGGGCTTCAATTTGATTCAATTAAATTAGGCTTCAATTCAATTTAAAAAAACAACCAACTTTGAAGGGACAGCTAGGTGGCTCAGTGGATTGAAAGACAACCCTAGAGATAGGAGGTCCCAAGTCCAAATCTAGCCTCAGACACTTCCTACCTGTGTGACCCTAGGTAAGTTACTTAATCCACTGCCTAGCCCTTACCACTCCTCTAGTAGTACCTTACAGAAGGTAAGGGTTTAAAAAAAAAAAAACAACTCTACAAGTATAATATGGAACAATTGTTCTGAGGCAGGTCAGCTGATAAAAACCTAAAAGTTCTAGTTGATAGCAAGCAAGATCTAATTATGGCAAAAATGAGACAAGGCAATCAAAGAAGTGGATGCCCTCTGGAGCTGTATTCATAGAGGTAGGCAAAGGGTTCAGGAGTGGGGAGCTGATATGCCCTATCCTGTTCAGACTACATCTTATAAGTGTGTTTTGTTTTTGGAGAAAATTCAAAGGAAGGACACCTAGAAGGTGAAGAGGCTCAAGAACATTTCATGTGAGAACTGTGGAAGGAAATGGTGATGCTTCCTGTGAAGACTGAGGAAACATGATACCTCCGTTCAAATAGTTGAAGTGTTTCTATGGGGAAGAAGGAAAAAGTCACAACAAACATAGTCTAAGCATTCTAAGAATAGGCTACCTTATGAGATAGTAGGTTCCCCCAACTGGAAATGTTCAAGCAAAGAAAGGTCAGATGGCCATTTGTAGGTTACAATGTAGAAAAATTTCTTATTCAGGAATGAATTAGAATAGAAGACCTCTGAAGTCCTTTTCCATATGAGAATCTGTGATTTATACTATGAATTTCTAATACATAAAACTATTACCATTTATAAAGTACTAGTAGATATTGTTCTGAAAAATGATACCAATTCATTTAAACATGATGCAGAGTACCTATTAGTTTTTTGTCATTGTGAATTTTCTCAATCAATGGATATTAATAGTACAACTACTATCTTGTGGGAAAACTGAAATTCTTTTCAAATTAGAAAATTCTTCTCTTCAAAAAAGGTTGAGACCCTCTACACTAGAGACCTCAAAAGACCCAAATATTAATTACATTAGAATTACAAAGATGCTGAAAAGACGCCACTGAAACCCCTTTCAATATGTCTAAGTTTATATTGAAGAAGGCAGTTCTCCTTATTGAGTTATACAGTATTAGTCCTAATTCCATTCTGAAGACATCTCCCCAAACTGAAACATTTTCATATTTATCCAGATTATTCTAAGGTCTAATGTTTCCAGAAGGTTTTATTTGAAGACCTAAAAGTTTATTTCATATTTAGAACTGAGGAATATATTTAATACAAAAGTGATTCCAAAATCTAATTCTTTCCATTTTATTATGAATGCCCCTAGATGTCACTATAACTCTCTAAATGAAAAATAAGATTTAAATAACTGTGAATTGAATATCTGCCATAAAATCTAAGTATGTCACATTTAATGAGCCTTCCCATTTAAGCAAAAGAGACAGAAAATAAAATACATTACAATAGCCATAAGATTCTAAGAATGGATTATGTATTAAAATAATCATACCCAACTGTTGTAGTTTGTTCCATATGCTATGGACAAATTCTGTTCGTTCTGAACGTCTTAGTTCAGGTAATAAAGAACCACAGCTACGCAGCAAAAGCAAAGCCAGGTTACTACTTGGATTTCCTATAATAAATGTTACATTTAACAAAATAAATGGTTAGAAAAAAACAGAAAAAAATGTTAAGTTACTTACTATTTCAGTTTAAAAAAAAATAACAATAGCATAAAAATTAGCCACCAGTTTAAAAAATCCCCCCCACATCTTTTGTTCTATCAAATTTGTCACTACTGAATGTTATAATGTCAAAAAAGTAAAAATATGCCAAAGTCCTTTATTAAAATCATAGATTATAGGGGGCAGCTGGGTAGCTCAGTGGATTGAGAGCCAGGCCTAGAGACAGGAGGTCCTAGGTTCAAACCCGGCCTCAGCCACTTCCCAGCTGTGTGACCCTGGGCAAGTCACTTGACCCCCATTGCCTAGCCCTTACCACTCTTCTGCCTTAGAACTAATACATAGTATTGATTCTAAGATGGAAGGGGGAAGGGTTTTTAAAAAAAAAGATAAAATCATAGATTATATTTTTAACTTTTAAACTATTTCATTTAAAAAAAAATTCCCTTTTTCCATTTGAGTCCAGGATCTTGAAACTGTACCTCCAATAAAGATACTGGGAATTACATCTTCAGTTCCTCTGACTTTCCTTAAGAAGAGCAATGACAGGCACAGCTAAGTGTCACAGTGGATAACATGCTATTCTTTGGAGTCAGGAAGATCTGAGTTCAAATCATGTAAAGGGAACCCCCCTCCTTCTAGGGTTGTGAACTTTCTACTCGTCTGAGCAAGTCCTATGTACATAACCCTATGTTTCAGGTCATGCTCTTAGGACTTGCTCTGATGAGTAGAAAGTTCATGAACCTAAGAGGAAGGGGTTCCTTTTACACAAAACCCAGCCTCAGACACTTCCTAGCTGGATGACCCCAGTAAAGTCACTTAACCCCTATTACCTAGCCCTTACCGCTCTTCTGCCTTGGAACTAATACACTGTTCTGATTCTAAGATAGAAGGTAAGGGTTTTTTAAAAACCAACAACAAAAAATTCATAAAGCATTACATTAATGCTAGTTATTTTGTATTTCAATGACTTTCTCTTAAAAGTTTTTTTGCTTTTTTTTTTTAACCCTTACCTTCCATCTTAGAATCAATACTGTGTATTGGTTTCAAGACAAAAGTGTGGTGAGGGCTAGGCAATGGGGGTCAAGTGACTTGCCCAGGGTCACCCAGCTAAGAAGTATCTGAGGCCAAATTTGGACCCAGGACCTCCCGTTTTTGGCCATACTTAACTTTCTAATAAAGATAAAATTCACCTTTAGGTAGGTTTATTTTAAAAAAGAGATAGCAAGAATTTTCTTAACAGAATCCAGCATTAATAACTTCTTCTTCGGAATTCTTTGTAAAAGAAGTCCAACACTATGAGTAAGTGTTCTTATCTTATGAAGTAATGTTATTTCACAAATGCAAATTCTAAGCCACAAAGATACTACAGGGCCATATATATTATTCTGCACAATAATTATTTGTAATGTGACCTTCTTCCTTACATCTTACATAAATAAGACTTTCCATAAATGTCCTACATACTCAATACTCACCCTCTTGCTTTCTTCTAGTTCTACTCCCACCATCTTGGTCTACTTTGCAGCAGCACCATTCATGTCTTACCCCTTAACCTTAGAGGTTTCTCCTGGGTTCTCTTCTCTTTCTACACCCTCTCTTACATTCATAGTAAATTCATCAGACATACTGATCCAATGGCTCTAATTTAGTCTCTCTCCTGCTCACCAATACACATAACAAGACAGGACATCTCCAACAAGAGGAGGCATTTAATAAATGCTTGTTGGATGGAGCAAAGAGTGAAAATTCTCCACTTAGAATAATTTTATTTTTTCTTAAGATAATAAAACACATTATTAAATGATAAAGCTTGGCCCTGAGAAAAGGTGAGAAATAGATTTTCTTCCCTTTTTTTGCAAAAGTATTATATATACTGTCAAGAGTTGGTTTATATACTGACTATTTTTGCTGAACTGTTTCCCCCAACTCTTTTTAAATTCTTTATTATAAGGGATTTTCTAGATGAGGAAAGAATATATTCAGAAATGTAGATGTATAAAACCAAAAGATATCAATAATAAATTTGAAAAAAATTTTTAAACCCACATGAAATTTACTAAAATTTTCATTAAAAATTTTCACAATAGAGGGCAGCTGGGTAACTCAGTGGACTGAGAGCCAGGCCTTGAGACAAGAGGTCCTAGGTTCAAATCTGGCCTCAGACACTTCCCAGCTGTGTGACCCTGGGCAAGTCACTTAACCCCTACTGCCTAGCCCTTACCCCTCTTCTGCCTTGGAGCCAATACAGAATACTGACTCCAAGACAGAAGGTAAGGGTTAAAAAAAAAAGAAAAATTTTCACAATATAAATGAAGGCTGGGCAGCTAGGGTGGCTCAGTGGATAGAGAGCCTAGCCAGAAGGTGATCAATTGTGCCAAGTTATTTGCATTACAATAAAACTTTCCCCAAAAGAACTATCTATGGCAAAAGTCATCTTAAGGAACAAAGTCTCTCATTACCTGATCTACATATGTCATGAAAAATGTTCTGTAGAAGGGTTTTAGTGATACGGCCAGTTCTTCGGACAGAATTATCTAGCTTTGTCAAAGCCCAATCAAACTGGTTTAGCTGTTTTTTGTAAATGGAAATGGATTCTTCTTGAAGATCACTCTTTTTCTGAGCCACAGTTGAATATAACCTGGTTTCACTGATCAGTGGTCTGTTAAATATAAAAACAATAATTAGCAAACATTCAAAATCAAATATTAGCCACCCGCTTCATCTTTTTCAGCAGAAAAAAAAAAAATATATATATATACACATATATATACAAGAAAGTTTTATATTAGCGTTTAACCACAAAATTTACCTAGATATACAAAGCATTCAAAAATATAACTATAAATTGGTCTAAAAGATATTTAACTTCTAACTTTAAAAAAATGCCAAAGTGTGAAAGTATACCCAGAAGTGCTTATTAATATTTATTGGACAATTGCTGAATGATCCTGAAAAAAAATACATACACTCAAATTTCTAATTCCTCAGTGAGCCAAAGGCAGGAACTTGTTCTGGATACCCAAGTCTTAGCTCATTAACAATAGCTGAGATATGGCAAATACCTTTTAGTCCTCTAAAAGGAACCTGAGATACAGTTTTTCTGCCTTTCTGCTTCTTCTGAGAAAACAAATATCTATTTTAGCCCTTGATAAGCAAGTACAACTTTTCCTCAACACAGATTAACAAATCTTTTCATAAATAATTACTATGCATTGTGTTTTAGGGTTGTTCAAGTTTTTAAAAAATGCCAACAGTATAATTTTTTCTCATTCCTTTTTGTATACTAAAAACAACAGAACAATTCCAACTAGCTAAGGGCACCAAAAAAAGAGCATTAAAGAGTATATGCAATAAACTTTGCGAAAACCAAAATGCAAAAAGATTATTTAAAACAATGAGATTTTCTTAATATATTATAAAATATTCATATTCTTTTTTTAAACCCTTATCTTCCATCTTAAAATCAATACTGTGTATTGGTTTCAAAGCAGAAGAGCATTAAGGAATAGGCATCTGGGGTTAAGTGACTTGCACAGGGTCACATAGCTAAAAAGTATCTGAGACCACACTTGAAATGAGGACATCTCATACCCAGGCCTGGCTCTCAATCCACTGAGTCACCAAGCAGGCCCCTAAAATATATATAATCTTAACAGTGTAGAATGTAGTGCTATGTGAAAACAAACAAAAGTATTATGATTATACACAGAATGTGATTTACAAAAACACACTATGTTATTGTTAAGAACTGCTGGGATCTTTTTATCCTCCCTGTTCTTCTCCTGGGTGATAAGACAGAAAAAAGAGAGTAGATCCTTCTCCCTGCTTCAAAAGGAATGTAGGGATAGGATTCTGGCTTTTGAAATCATGAATTGGAAGGAATTTTATTTTTAAATAGTTTTATTATGCCTTTTATTCACACACCATAACATTCTCCCTTCAACTTCTGTTCCCTAATGCCTAAGATAGGGAGGGGGCTGGAAGCAGCACAGCACAGAGTACTGGCTCTGGAGTTGGGAGTAAGAGATTTGGGTTCACCCTTGATCAAGTCATTCACTATTCCTGGGACCCAGTATCTTCATCCCTAGAAGGCTGGACTAGACAGAGTCTGTGAGGTTTCTTCCAGCTCTAAACATATAATCTAATTATGATCTTTAAATTCAACCTTTCCTCATCTTATAGTGGAAAAAAATGGGGCCCCAAAGTGGGGAAAAGTCACATAAATGGCAAACCAAGAACTCAAATCCAGGTCTCCTTGGCCCAAAGTTAGGATGTGTGCTCTAAATGAAAGATGTTTGCTAGAAACAAATTAAAATGTAACTGGGTAATATATAACAGACACAAATGCAACATAATATAGGTTATGTTACTAACTGGTTTTCTAAATCACTATGTGGCCCCAAGGAATTGGTAGGTAGTGAATAGTGACCCTACTTATCCCCCACTGCATATTTATTTCACTTTATTTATAAATTATTGATTTAGAAGGTCTTAATGGCTGCTCAAAACAAAGAAACTGTTTACCTCCCTTCTTATCCTACAACCGGACCACAAATTCCACTCATCTTTGTTTTCTCCATATCTAATCAGTTGGCAAGTGATGGCAATTCATATTTTGCAGTATTTCCCACAGCTGTACCCTCCTTTTTATTCCTACTGCCAGTACTAACTTAGACGGTAATCACCTCTCCCCTGAGCTATTAAAACAGTCAACTGATAGCATCCCTACTACCAGTGACTTGCTCCACTCAGCTCCATAAAATGCTTCTATAGAATCAGTTTCTTAATGCATAACTTGGATCCTATCTTTCTCTTGGTCAAAAAACTTCAATTCCTGCCTATATCATAAAGTCTTGGCAATCTTTACCTTCCACAATCTGGCTTAAATTTATCCTCTCAAGCCTAATCTCATTTATTTACCTAAACAGATTCTATTAATAAACCAAACTCATAATCATCCATGAAGTTTTTTAGTACCTTCCTATTTCAATTTACTCACACCATACATAACCTGTTCCTGGAGTCTTTCAGAAATATTATTCAACCTTTTAAGGGGCAGTTCCAACACCACCTCTTCTACGAAGCTTTCCTTGACTTCCCAACTGTCCACCTTAGCCATAAGTAATATCCAAATGGTTTGAACCCCTCCAAGCATTTCATTTGTACCTCTCTTACACATGTAGCATATTCCATTTGACATTAGAGTCACTGAAAACTTGTCTACTACTAAATAACAAATTTGAGCAGAATAGAAGTAGAGTTTTAGTCATCTTTTGCCCCCAGCACAACCCAATAAAAAGCTATATGGTTAGTAGATGAAGCAGAGATCTGGTTTTAAATATTGCCTTAGATGTGTGCAAACCATTCAACCTCACATATCTCCAGTTTTCTCAGTGGCAAAATGAGGATGATAGTGTTTGTATTATCTACCTTATTGACTAGACTACTGTGAGGAAAATGCTTTTCAAGTGCTATATCTTTGTGAACTGTTTGTACACAGCACATACATAATCTCATTTGAATTAAAAACTCTAAGCTTATAATTTGCATGAAGTTATTAACAGAATTTGCAAAGATGATACATCTTAAAATATGCTTTTAAAACATTGGTACTTCCCAGCTGTGTGACCCTGGGCAAGTCACTTGACCCCCATTGCCTACCCTTACCAATCTTCCACCTATAAGTCAATACACAGAAATTAAGGGTTTAAAATTAAAAAAAAACAAAAACATTGGTACGCTCACCACTCCTGATAGCGGGTTAAATTCAACTATTATTAGGTAACTGCTATGTACAAGGCACTGTGCTAGGAGGCAAGAACCCAAAGACAAAAAAACAAAAGACTTCTTGTTTTTAAGGAGCTGACATTCTACTTATATCTACACTTTCAAAAGCTTTCCTTTAAAAATAAAGACCCTGGGGCCACTGAGGTGACTCAGTAGTTGGAGTGCCAGGCATAGAGATGGAAGGACCTAGGTTCAAATCTGGTATCAGATACTTCCTAGCTGTGTAACCCTGGGCAAGTCACTTAACTTAATTGCCTAGCCCTTACTGCTCTTCTATCTTGGAACCAATATATGTATTGATTCTAAGAAGGTATCGATTAAAAAGAGAGAGCAAGACAAGAATGCATTGGTGCTGAAGCTGTAAACTGGTCCAACTATTCTAGAGAACAATTTATAACTATGCCCAAAGGGCTATAAGACTGTACATAACCTTTGTCTCAGAAATACTACTACTAGGTCTATATCCCAAAGAGATCAAAGAAAAGGGAAATGGATCTACCTGTACAAACATATTTATAGCAGCTTTTTTTGTGGTGACAAAGAACTGGAACTAGAGGGAAATGGCTGAACAAGTTGTGGTATGTGATTGTGATGGAAATCTATTGAGTTATAAGAAATGCTAAGCAGGATGGTTTCAGAAAAACCTGACTTGCATAAATACAAAGTGAAGTGATCAGAACCACTGAACACAGTAACAGCAACAATATTATGATGCTCATCTGTGAAAGACTTAGCTACTCTCAAGATAATTCCAAAGGACTCAAGATTTTAATAATGCTATATACCTCCAGTTCATGAACTCTGAGGGTAGATAAAGCATACTTTTTTCACTTTATTTTTCTTGATTGTGTGGATTTATGTCTTCTTTTGCAACATGGCTATAATGGAAATGTTTTTAATTCTTTCGAATGTATAACTGATATATGGCTTGCCTTCTCAAGATGGAGGAAGGAGAATTTGAAACTCAGAATTTGTAAAAATGAATGTAAAAAATCTTAAGGTAATTTAGTAATATTTAATGAAATATATATTTTTTTAATTTTTAAAAGAGATTTACAGTGGATAGCGCAGGCCTGGAGTCAGGAGGTCCTGGATTCAAATCTGACCTCAGATACTTTCCTAACTATGTAGAACTGGGCAAGTCATTTAATCCTCAGTTGTCTTGCCCTTATCTTTCTTCTACCAATATTTAGTATCTATTCTAAGGCAAAAAGTAAGAGTTTAAAAGTAAAAAAGCTTTACTTCTATAGGCATGTGGCAAACTGATGTTCTTAGATACTCAAAAAGGTATAAGGTCAAAGGTGCAATGTTATCATTAAATACTACCCCCCCCCTTCCCCACCACTAGATGTAATAAAGTAGAGAATTTGTGCAATGGGAAAAACAAGATGCACAAATTTATCCACTTGATTTTGAAAATGCAAATTAATATTATTCCAAATGTAACTTTTTAGAAAAAGCAAAACAAAACAACCTGTGTGATGGTAATTGCTAAACTCAAGTAATCAGCGCAAAGTTTGAAACCCAATTCTGATAACTACTAGTATCAATGGGCAACTTTTCACCTCTCTGAGGCAGTTTTTTCAAAAATATAATGGAGAGAATCATATCTTTAGCGAGGGTAAAATGGCATGGGGATCAAATGAAATAATCTTTGTAAAGCGCACTGACAACCTTAAAGTATTATATAAGTATCAGTTACTATTTAAAAAGAAAATTTTTGACTGTGGCATAAATAAGAGCCTAAGAGAGATATAGTTATCACCAAATTGAGTCAAAAAAACAGTCTCCATATGAAAGTCTTATTAACTACAGGTTTTCAAGGAAGACTTAGCTCTATAAGCCTTCATTCACTGTTAAATAGTCATCGTAAGCTGCAGTTCAACAGACTTTCTCTTAGAGCACCACAAGTAGATAAGTCTCTCAAGAACTAGCTAAGTGATGATGATAAAAGAATCATACAGGAACCTTGACTTATTCATTATGATACCCAGAGAAGCACCAAGGGCCAAAGGGAGAGAGGACAAAAAATTATGGCCATGAGACTTACAAAGGTCAAAAAAGAGAAAGATGCAAAAACTGCTTAGACATTTTGATGATAAAATACTTGTTAATAACTATAAAGGGGGGGGGGAGGTAGTTCCATAAAATTTAGATGTCAAAAAGGCTAATTCCATTAAACTATAAATAGGCAAACCTAGATAGGTTTCAACCAAGCTTACATCTCCTTATTTTATTCTCCTCAAATACAATAATGAAAATAATACACACCACTCCCTGACGTCACAGGGATATTGAAAACTACAAAGATATTTTAAAAGACTAGCTAGTGGTTCCCAAACTTTTTTGGCCTACTGCCCCCTTTCCAGAAAAAATATTACTTAGCCCCCTGGAAATTAAAATTTTTTTTTATTTTAATAGCAATTAATAGGAAACATAAATGCACCTGTGGCCATCACTGCTCCCCTGGATCGCTGCAGCACCCACCACGGGGCGGTAGTGCCCCCTTTGGGAATCGCTGGACTAGGCTTTCTCAAAAGAAAGGAAGCTAAGTGGCCCAATTCTCTGTGAAAGCACAAGAGGGATGAGTGATGGCAATGTGGTCAGAGTGGACAGCTGGATGATGTGAAGGGGTCTGGTCTGGGATCTCCTAATAAGCAAACAGTTTGCCTGAAAAAGACCTATTGTATTGTGAGCTTAATGAGTCAGCAATGTACCAGGGAAGCTGAAGAAGGTTAACAACAATCCTCTACCTTTATCATGCATCCCAAGTTTTGTTTTCAATTCTGGAAGACATTTTAGGAAATTTCTTTGTCATTGACAAGCTGAACTACCCAAAGAATGGTGACTAAGCTGGTGAGTGGTACCATACATACCAGAATGAGTTGAAGTACCTGGGAAAGTTTAATCTAAAAAAGAGAAGTCTTGATAAAGGCAAGATCACTGTCTTCCTAGTCACACAAAAGTAGTCACAAGGAAGAGGAATTGGCCTTGTTCTGCTAGAAACTAGAGGCAGAACTAGGAACAATGGGTAGAAGTTACAAAGAAGCACATTAAAAAGTGAAAAAACAAAAGATCAACAAAATGCCCCAACCTGAACATTTGTATTTTCTCTAAATTTAGAAAAAAAGGTTTAAACTTTAAAGAAACTGGGTTGGGGAGGAGGGAGCAGTGAAGAGAAACCTCATTAGTTACACTAGCCCTGCTCAATTTGGGAATGGCTTAAGAGAGGAGAAATGGATTCCTTTTCCCACCATTTTCCCATGCTCTTGGGAATACAGGGGATGCAATGGGCCAGTCAGATGCTGGTTACATTGAGCAGGAAGCTATAGACTTTGTTATCCTTTCCTAGTATCAGACCCCTATCCCTGCAAATCTCTCTTAATACCTACATACTCACTACTTCACTTATTACATTTAAGAGTTTTCTGCCAACATCCCTGTATTCATTCTGAATTTCAGTTAGCAATTAATTACTTTATCTGTAAATGACCTTCATTCAATCCTTTAATCCTTACCTATTCTATACTTCCTGGGCATCACATCTTTTCTACTTCCTTTACATTCCAGTTATGGGCCTATATTAGGTCATTTTAATATTCAGTCCTCCACCTTGGAATCCCTTGCTGCTTCTGCTCTTCTAATTCCCCTACCTCCTTTATGTCGAGCTCCATCCTTCTAATACTTTAAATTGGTCCCCCTGTCATACATTTTCTCAATTTCAACTCCCAAATTACTGAGAAATGCTACATGTTCCAGTTCTAGTCTCTCCTGCACTGTCACACATCAACAACTAGTTTTAATTCTATGTGCTAAGAGCATCTCAAATTCAACATGTCCAAAACATAACTCATCATCTTTCCTTCAAATCCCACCTTTATCTAAACCTGTTTCTAACGAGAGTGCCATCATCCTCAAGCCCTCATCCTCACTCAAGCCACACATTCAGGCAATTGGTAAATCCTGCTGTTTCTCCCTCTATGGCAACTCTCACATGCATCTCCTTTTCTCACATACTCCTCTATAGTCCCATTCCTGGTTTGGGTCTGCAGCAAGTCCATGGAAATCACCTCCTGATTGGTCTTCCTGGTTCCAAGATCTCTCTAATCCATCCTCTAGAGATTCCTTTGGCATGTAGATCTAACAAGTCACTCAACTATAAAACTAACTCCAGAGCATCCTCATTACAAGCAGATCAGATGTAAATTTTCTATTTGCCATTTAAAGTCCTGCACAACATGGAACCAACTTACCTTTCCAGCCTTGGTACTATCTTCTTTTCATACACTCTACAATCCAAACAAGCATTTTAACTCTTTCTCAAATGGCACTCCACCTTCTGCCTTCATACATTGAGCTGTCCCCTATGCATGGAATGTCCTTTCCCCTCCTCACTCCTGCCTCTTAAGAGTTCCTAGTTTCCTCAAGTCTCAGCTCAAAGGCTACCTTTGACGTGAAGCCTTTAGTGGTATCCTAGCTACTAATAGTATCTTCTCCTCCAACTTCCCCGAAATTCTTCAATATGTGTGTTGCGTATATCACTATATGTACTATTCTTTCATCAAATAGACTATAAGTTTCTTGAAAACAGAGACCAGTTCATTTTTGTCTCAGCAGCTCTAGAGTCAATCACAATACCTGGTTCACAGCAGGTACTTAATGATTTGTTGATTACTAAATTTTGGAGGTTGGCATCAATAAAAAAATGCTACCAAATCTCAACTGTATCCTCAAAGTTGCATAGGAATGCTTCTACTGCATGTACTCAGTCTTGACTAACTCCCTACTACCAAGCTGTCAAGTCAATGGCTATTCCAAACAGATTCTCTACCCTCAAGTACATACATGACCAGAAAAGGAGATGGGCCATCAAATGGGAAGAGTAGGCAATAGAAGGACCAAGTGCTGTTCTCACCTCCAAAAAACATTTGGAAAAAAGAGCTCCTGAAACAGGAACAGCAAGGTGACCAGGAGGATGAGGGCACTAAAGAAAACCTTGCCATCACTAAATTTTCTAGGCCCAAGAGAAGACATGAGAAGCATAGAGGAGAGAAAGAAT
Source organism: Gracilinanus agilis (assembly GCF_016433145.1). Classification (NCBI taxonomy): domain Eukaryota; kingdom Metazoa; phylum Chordata; class Mammalia; order Didelphimorphia; family Didelphidae; genus Gracilinanus; species Gracilinanus agilis. Next base: position 91,412,214 of record NC_058131.1, read on the forward strand.
TATTTCCAGGGACAAGGACAAGTTGCAGAGAAGCCTATCTTGGTTCCAAAAAAGAAAAGGCTTAGGTATCTGATGGTGATGGAATACTATCGTGCTAAAAGAAATAATGAACTGGAGGAAATCCATGTGAACTGGAACAACCTCCAGGAAGTGATGCAGTGAAAGGAACAGAACCAGGAGAACTTTATACACAGAGACGAATACACACACAATTGTGGCACAACTGAATGTAATGGACTTTCTCTACTAGCAGCAATGCAATAATCCAGGACAATTCTGGGGGACCTACAAGAAAGAATGCTATCCACATCCAGAGAAAGAACTGTGGGAGTAGAAACAAAGAAAAACAACTGCTTAATAAGGTGGTTTGATGGAGACATGATTGGGGACATAGACTCTAAAGGATCACTCTAGTGCAAATACTAATAATATGGAAATAGGTCTTGATCAATGACACATGTAAAAGCTAGTGGAACTACTCGTTGGCTATGGGAGGGGGTGGGAGGAAGGGAAGGAAAGAACATGAATCATGTAACCATGGAAAAATGTTCGAAATCAATTAATTAAATAAAAATTTTCAAATTAAAAAGAGATGATCCTGCAAAACATTTTACATCTTAATAAAACTACTTAAACATGGGGGGAAAAAAGGCTTAAAAATTCCTGAAGATCTTCAGCCTGGATGAGACCACTTACTGGGGAGTTTTGTTCAAAGAAGGACTGGGCCTTGAGAGCTCTTCCAAAATCTGTGACTGACCCATAGGTATTGAAATCTGAGGATACATTTTGGAATTAAAATTTGATCCAACTAATGAACAAACACATCTCTTTATTCTTTAGCTAAATAACCAAGATTGTATCAGGTTGTCAATTGTTATATTCCAAAATATAAAACAGACTGCAGAAAATGAGTAGCACATTAAAAAAAATCCTCCATAATACCTTTTCATAAGCATTTCTAAAGCAACCATTACTGCCACAAAAAGTTATAGTCAAAACCTGTACTCATATGCAATGAGTCTAGATATTTCCTTACCTTTATTAGCTTCCTTTTAAAAAAATATTTCTCCCCAAATATATGTAAAAACAATTTTTAACATTCATTAAAAAAAATTTGTTTCAAACTGTCTCTTTCCCTCCCTAACCCTTGGCTCCCTGAGAACATGAGCAATCTGCTACAAATTTTACATGTGGAATTATGTAAAACACTTTTCCATACTAATCATTTTATGGAAGGGACTTCAAAAGAGGGAAAAAGAAGAAAATGAAATATAGTATATTTCAGTCTACCTTCAGACTGCAGATCGGTTCTTTCTTACAAGTCAGATAGCATTTTCATCATGAGATTCTGAGATTGTCTTAGATCACTACACTCCTGAGATTAACCAAACTATGCAGTTATTGAAGAGGCCTAAGCCCCTCCAAAAATCCTTGTGTGGATTCTAAGAAATCCTTTGGTTGTTTATCAAAAAATAATTTTGTCACTGCATAGCAATGTTCTTCTGGTTCTGCTCACTCCATTTTGCATCAGTTCATGTAAATCTTTTCTAATTTTCCAAAATCATCCTACTTGTCATTTCTTACAGCACAACCATTCCGTCACAATCATATGCCACAACTTTGTTCAGCCATTCTCTGATTCCCCAATTGATGGACAACACCTCAATCTCCAATTCTTTGCTACCACAAAAAGAGCTGCAATGAATACTTTCATACAAATGGGTCTCCCTCCCCTTCTAAAAAAATCTCTCTGGGATACAAACCTATTAATAGTATTGATGGATCAAATGATATGAACCATTTTAGAATCCCTTGAATATAGTTCCAAATAGCTCTCCAGAATAGTTTGATAAGCTTGCAACTCCACCAACAGTGTTAGTGTCCCAATTTTCCCACATTCCCTCAAACATTTATCATTTATCATTTTCCTTTTCAGTTATATTGATCAATCTGATAGGTGTGAGATAGTACCTCAGAGCTGTTTTAATTTGCATTTCCCCAATCAAGAGTGATTTAGAGCATTTTTATGACTATAAATAGCTTTGATTTCTTCATCTGAAAATTACCTGTTCATATCCTTTGACCATTTCTCAATTGGATAAGAACTTTTATTTTTTATACATTTGACATAGTTCTCTATATATTTGAGAAATTATACCTTTATCAGAGATACTTGCTGTAAAAATTTTCCCCCAGCTTTCTGCTTTCCTTCTATTTTTGACTATGAAAATGTTTTAATTTAATATAATCAAAATTATTCATTTTACAATGCTTTCTCGTTTGGTCCTAAATTTTTCCCTTATCCATAGATTTAACAGGTAAACTATTTCTTACTACCCTAATTGCTTAAGGCATAAGAGCTCTATTAGCTTCTAAACAAATAGAAATAAGTGTCACATAAACAACTTTTTAAAGGACAAAACCAGGCTCAATATGGAAATGCCAACTTCCTTAAAAAACAAAAACAACAACAACAAAAAAAAACCCTTACCTTCTGTCTTAGAACTGATACTAAGTGACAGAGGCCAGATTTGAATTAAGACCTCTTATGTCCAAGCCTACCTCTATATCCACTGAGTGACCTAGCTGCCCTGATTACTTCCCATTTTTAAACAGTTACTCTCTATTCAAGTCAGTAACAAAATTAATGTTACAATAAGCATTTATTTATTAAGAGCCTACTTTAAAAACCACATTGGTTTGCATGGTGTTAAATCCTGGGGGATCCAAAGAAAGGCAAAAACCAGTCCCTGCTCTCAAAAACAAAAGAGAAACAATTATGTTCAAACAAGATAAAAGAAGGATAAAGAGGAGATAATCAAGAGAGAATGCATTAGCAATAAGCAGGATCAGAAGACTACTATTAGAAGATGAGATTTTAGCAGGCACTTAAAGGAAGGCAGGAGTCAGAAGATGTGAATTCCAAGAGTTAGATTAAAACCGAACCATTAAATATGTGGAAAGGAATAAAGTTTAAGACTGGAAAGGCAGAAAAAGGTCATGTTATAAAAGGATTTCATATATGTGATTCTAGAGCAAATACAGAGTCTACTAGGGTTTATAAAGCAGATGACACGGTCAGATCTGCAAGTCAGAAAGATCATTTTGTTAGCTATGTGGAGGATAGATTGGGGTAAAGAATACCTCAAGACAGGTCTAACCATGTCTCTACCCAAACTCTAGAGTATCTCCATGATCAAATATAAAGTCCAGAAAGCTCCAGTCCAGGAATGAGATCATAGGAGCTTGCACCAGGGTAGTGGCAGCACTAGAAGGGAAGGGGCAATATGAATGTCACCAAGGTATCCACAACTGATTTGATATATGTATGGGGGGGGGGGCACCCTGGGAGAGAATGAAGAATTAGAGATGATACTTTCAAGCCTGGATGACTGGAAAAAGTAACAATAACAGGAAAGCTAGGAAAAGGAAAGATGGGGGCGG